>NW_027127687.1:0-35561 GCF_037325665.1 Littorina saxatilis | reverse complement strand
ACCAAGAAGACAAACAAACAAACAAACAAACAAACAAACAAGCAATCAAACAGGTAAGCAAGCAATCAAACAAACAAACAAAAAGACCTGACACACACAAACAAGAAAAGCACAACGCTTATCTTAAGAAACAGTATACCTCCTTTCTTTACCTAAAGAAAACAAAAACAACAACCTCATGCTCAGAACGATGCTTTACGAGGAGATTAGAAATCTGTAAAGGGTAAACGTCCAAGCAGAAATTCATACAGTTAGCAGTTTGTAATGTCACACATCTCACAAACATCTCGCTTCTCCTCCCAAAGTCAATTAACCACCCACACATTGCCCGCACATCGCCCACACATTGCCCGCACTCCGCCCACACCCTACCGTCGTAGAAACAACATATTAGACTGATAAAGAACACCTCGGAGCAAGCTTTTTGTTCGCACGGTGTGGGAGACGTTCCATGCGTTAAAAGCTCCTCGTTGTGACATAAATGATCATTTAATGCGAAATCGTTTTACTGTAGCATTTATTTGCCTACTTGTGGTGGTACCCAGTGCCTTTGTGAACATTACAATTAAACAAGTAAAGCGGTGCACTTCCTACGACACCTAGCGTTCCGAACGATATGAACCGACTGCACAAAAGTGGCCCCTCAGAGCTGGAACACTAAACACTCAGAGCTTGCATGGAATGACTCCCACACATGGTTCTTACGTCAGATTAAAAGGCCACCACAAGGTCAGCACGTGTACCAGTAACGTCATCAAATCTAGTTTTTACGTCACGCGTTTGCCAAGATCTGCAGTCTTGGTGGGAGCAAAACAATGTATGCATTTGGAACATTGGAGAAAAAAAGTGAGTCATGGGTGACGCAATATCATCTAGAACACTGTAATCATAATAGTTGAACAATCGGAGAGAGAGGAGTTTCGGTAGAGAGAGGGCCAAACAGTCGGTTTTTTTAGTGTCGATATTTTCTTTTCAGGCCGACAGAAGTTTTGATATTTCTTTACGCGATTTATTTTATTCTACATTTTGGGACGTTAGCAATCTACCTGTTTTGGACTTATAGCCACACAACAAAGAAAAATACCAGTACTAAAGTTTTGACTAAATGTTTTAAAGTGTAACTAAACAAGCAAAAAGGAAAAACATCGTTCAGCAACCTTTACACTTTGATATGAAGAAGGGCCTCATATACTGTCGAACTGCGAAAAAAAAAATGTTTTTCTCTCACTCGGACACTGTTTGACGGACATGTGAAGTGCGCGCCAGGAACGACAATCTTCTTAGTTTACC
The DNA here is from genome assembly GCF_037325665.1 of Littorina saxatilis. NCBI lineage: Eukaryota > Metazoa > Mollusca > Gastropoda > Littorinimorpha > Littorinidae > Littorina > Littorina saxatilis. Next base: position 34,271 of record NW_027127687.1, on the reverse strand, counting down.
TGATTAATGCCCTTAATTTTTGGTTCTGGTACTTTCAGTTCCGGCTGTTGTCATCAATCTACCAAAATAAAAGATCAAACGGAGTTTTCGATTTTTATTTCATGGTTCAGAAAAATATTGCTTATTTTCTGAAGTCAACCGTTTTAGCGAATCTTTCTTTGATTCTTAAAAGTCATTTCAGATTTTTGAAAAATAGTTAACGGTTAGTAATTACCAATATATCGTAAACAAACATATCGATAGGTTTTGGTAAGAAGACACAAGTGCGATGAATGTGGTACCAGTATTTTTGTGGTAAGTAAGGATGCATTTCTTTGCTGTAAGCACATTTACAATGCACATTTAATCTGTTTAGCAACATAAACGAAAGCATGGTACAGTGCCGCTTGTTTGTGGTCTATCTTTTCGCGGCAGATGCGTAACAATTAGGGTCTCAGTTGGAAAAAGCTGCTCGGAACCAGAGCAGATTTGGCTTGGGTTCTTTGAGTGTGAATGATCGACGAGTGGCTTGACATTTTTAACGAATCATTACTGTAGCCTACTTGAAACCATCATCTGTTTCTGAATTTGTCATCAGTTATGATTGAGCAGTCTCATAGGAATCGTCCATAAAATGTTAAACCGAAAAAGGGCAGACGATTCTGAATCACACAGGCTGCTGTACAAAATCAGATCTAAAACGATATTTTGAACTGCGACGTCTGCGTAAATGCCCTGTAACAAAATACCTTGTCCTGGTCATGTGTATACACATCAGCTTCTATTGGGAAGATCAGTATTTTATATTAATCACAAATACAAGATTAGAAATAGTTCTGAAGATCGCCTTTGATTTCAGTTTCAGCGGCAAACTAGCAGATCTGTCCAAACCGGCATCGTTTCATGGTTGAAACTTGAATAATCCCAAATAGATCTGAGTGGGGGTAAGTTTTATAGTATTTCAATTTTTTACGGCAGTTTTATTTAAAGATAGTGTAGTGGATGTCTCTGGTGAAGACTACAGTTATATGAATTTTTTGTTGTAATATTAAAATGATTGTTCTTTATTTACACAATTGAATAATTTGTATTTATTTGTTTGCAGATGACGGCATACTGAGTGCTCCAAGAACATACGCCTGCTGGCATTTTGTGTCTTTTCTGAAGACGTCGAGGCAAGCAGAAGTCACGGTCCTGGCCACACACACACAATGACATGAACAAGAAATGATATTTTTTCATGGGCATATCCAGTATTAAAACTTTATTACCATGCAAACGCAACGATTAGAATTTAGAGAAGGTCATCGGTCACACACACACACACACACACACACACTGGGCGGATCCGGAGGGGGGTTCCGGGGTTTCCGGACCACTTAGGAGCCGGCCTTTGTATTCTAAGTGACGATTTTGGAAAGAAGTTGGCTAATTAGTTTGCTCAGGTTGCGCCAGATCGATCAATTGTCCTTGTTGTGATTCAATTTTTTCTTCTTAATATATTTACTTTTTTGGAAGGTGTATTAGAGGATGTTTCTTGGCTCAGATTGATCCATTTTCCTTGTTTTTATCAACATGTGTCGAACCCCCCCCAAGGAGGTTGAACGCTTCGCGTCTTCAACTAAACGCTTCGCGTCGTCAAATTGTCCCTAAAAGAAATTTGGTAACTCCCCCTTAAAAATGATGTGATCCGCCCCTGCACACACACAAACACACACAAATAGAGAAGTACAAATGGATACAGTTTTTCTTTATTTAAATTACAATCAGATGTGGTCGTAGAACAGGCACTGTAAACAAAACCTAGCATATGATATACCACTTGTGTGATGTTTCGGTCAATATCTTTATTTTCCTTTCAGAAATACATTGGCGTTTTGAATGTCAAGGGAAGTGATACAAATGCTGCAGCGGGCTATCAAGAACGCGAAGGCAAACAAGGTAAATACCTACTTCTGACATTAGTTTACTTATTAACTCTTTCTATACTGGCCATTATCTCCCCAGTCTCTCCCCAGAAACTGGCCATTTGCATGGGTTTGCAAAAAAATTCTCAAAAATAAACAAAACAAGATGCAGCCTTCAAACTCATAGGTTTTATTGTGAATATATTGCTAAAACATATGCCAAAGTTTGGTTTCATTGTTGTGAAAAAAAAATAAAAATATGATGTCCAGAATTTATGGGTATATTTTACGCAATACGAAAAAGGGGGTATGTATTTTTACTTAGAAGCATTTTTTCTTATGAAGGCTCTGTTTGCAACAAAACTGTTTCTGTTTACTTGTATGAAGATTGTGCTAACACAAAAACATAACAAATACCAACTGATTTTCCATTTGGTGGTCATGTAAGCATTGTGAACATGTCCAAAAAATCTGATCACACACCATGTGGTCGACATGCAGACCTGAACGGCCAGTGTATGGTGGCAGAGTTGGAAAATAGGAAAAGTCTTGATGCCAATCCTTCATCAAAAACCGAAGAAAATCGTCATTGTAATAAGTTTGCTTTATTCTAAATCAAACGACTAGGATAGATGACAGACACAACGACAAACACATTCAATTCTATGTAAAACATACACAATGCGCACGTTAACAAGCTGGCCATAACAATGTGCCCATCGTGCATGAAGTGTGGCTTTGGTCGGATCAGTAGCCGTGCTTTGTCTGCGATGCTAAACATGAAATTTTGTTAAAGCGACGATTTAGCAATGTTGTTGTTGCTGCTGCTGCTGTCTGTTCTTGTCACGACATCTCGCCATATAACAGTTTTTTCCCTCCTGATTCTGAGAAGAAGCTGTTTAATTGTGATATCAGGCCTAGGAACCCCTGATTTTCACTTGGAGCATTCTCAAAGAAACTTAGCGTATGTTAAGAAAAATTAGTGTACTCCACACTTTGTCTTTTGTTGTTCGTTGTCGTTGCATGTCTACCGTTCCACAGCCACCTACTATAAGTGCAAGTGTTAAATGACGTATTTCCACAAAAGACTGCTTGCAGAGAATCATGTGATGCCAATGACAGGTAAGGACATGTGGTAATACATACTACGTTTTGGAACCAGGGAAAATGCAGCACAAATTATTTATCAACCAAATTGATTGACTTGTGCACCATGACAAAAGTTTTCTTTGATCCATAAAAGGTCTTTTGCCAGAAAAATTGCTCTGAACATCAAGTACCCTGCAAGTTGTCACACATTTACATTATTGAAATAAAAAGAAAACACACCAGTAACCAGGTTAGGTACGTTAATATCTATAATCAATATCTCGGCACGTTACTGCCTTCTTCGGGATGGTAAGCTGAACATTATTGAACAAAATAATCGGTTTAGATTGTATACTTTGATTCCTGAACGAAGAAGCAGAGGTACTGCATACAACTAGGACTGTAATATCAGCTTTTGCCTGAAACACACACACATACACTTATAAAATTAATGCAATGTCATTGTATGAAGCCAGAACAATCACTAACTTACATAGTTGGTCACACAATTACCCATCACTGAACAATAAATCGAAGTCGGGTGGATTCAATGACTAAAGCAGTAAAGGCTTGGAAAAAACCCTCATCACAAAACATCCCCCCCCCAAAAAAAAAAATAAATAAATAAATAAATAAATGAAATAAAACAGGTTGTGTATATAGCGCAGTAAACACCATGCAGGTACAAGCAAAGATTTGACAGTGATTATCCTTGTTTTATATAGCACACATTTTCTAGTTTTAATATCTCTCTCTCTCTCTCTCTCTCTCTCTCTCTCTCTCTCTCTCTCTCTCTCTCCTCTCTCTCTTCTCTCTCTTCTCTCTCTCTCTCTCTCTCTCTCTCTCTCTCTCTCTCTCTCTCTCTGGAAAGTAATTTATTGACCTGTGGGTTATTTGCGTTTGTATACACATTGGTGATTCGTAAACTATGTTGAAAGAGATTGTCAAACAATATTATATGGGGTGTCTTAAAAAAAATGTATATCAACAAAATCTGTCATTATTATCAGGCACACGGTTTTAACAAAGCTATGTCACGGAATGCAACATAAGTGGCTTAAAAAGTCGTGTTTTTGTGTGTGCAGGATATTCGCTAGGACAGGACCTCAAGCTGAACCAGCACAACAGCGATGCATTCTTCCATGGCTTCCACAAAAGTCTTTCACCTATAGCGGGCATTGCATACAGATAGTCCCTAACCCTCCTTTTTAAAAATTCTTTAGACCAATTATCCCTCTGTTCCCATGTTAAACATGGAATAATTCTGGACAAATGCGAGGACGTTAGCTTTTTTTTATTTTATTTTTTTATCATTTTACTTATCATTAAAACTTGTTTAGATTTCGATTAGTAAACCATTTACAGTAATCCTTTGTTTTTTTAACTTTGTTCATCTTACCACAGTCACTTCGTTGTTTAGATTTATCATTAAATTTGTTACCATTATGCAGGAAAAATGTAGAATAAAACCAGGAGAGCTTTCGGTAGAAGATATTTCCTGTGTCAAAAGTTAATGCTTATTCTGATTGATGGGTGCTCCAAACTAAGTTATTTTGACTGCCTTATTCGAATTCATTTCCAAGACAGGGCTGAGAAGTGGAGAAGCTTAGGAGAGTATCGTAAAAATTGTCTGGGTGTTTATGCAAAACTTTCGAATATGTCAGATTTTACTTTAGAGATTTTAAATACTGTTAACTGACAGAAATGCTATAACTTCTACACCAATTGACTGGATAACTTCATATTCAGCATACTTAAACTTGATTTTATGCATGTGCAGTTCACAAAGTGGCAAATTTGTAGGTTAAATTATCTAACTTTTGCATCACCAATGACACCAACGCTTTCGTGTCTGAGGATTGCCCTGAACCTAGCTGTAACTGCATGCTTTCTTCAGGTCATCGATAGCCTGGGGGTTGAAGGGGATGTTTTTACATACTCAGACATTCAAAATAATCAAAAAGGTAAAAGCCTGAAGGGTTTAAATTAGGTAAAAATGGCTACCGCTCAATGTCAAAACTCGTTCTGTTTAGTCGACCCCCGAATTTGGAGAAAAAAAAATTAAAATTGCACAAAAGTCAGACCATTCAATTTACAAAATTGCCACTTACTGGAAAGGCAGAACATAAACTGAAGTTAATGAATACCATATATAAAATAATTGGTTCAACAGATGCAGAAGTAATTTGCATGGTTGTGGGTGTCCTTTTTAGGGGGGTCAACCCTGTAGAAGAGACGATTTTCTTTAATTATCAATCCGTAATATATTGTTTGTTATGCATACAAGATTAACATTGACAAATACTTCAAGACTCCTCATTGATCTTAAGAAATGTTGTGTTTTTTTTTGTTACTGACTGATTCACTTTCTATTCACTTTACTCTACATAAGTCACGACAAGAAAAGCAAGGGAGGTAATTTCTTCGGAAGAGGTAATTCTCTCCCCTCAGAACGATTGTTGTAGTTTGTTTGATTTTGTTCCCTTCTAAGTTCTAATAAGTATTATTTAAAATAGATCTTTACATCTTGATGTGAAAGGCGCAGTACCCCCCTCCCCCCAGGATGTTAAATTCTAGGTTGTGTCCATGTAAAATCCTGATCCTAGTCAAGATCCGAGTTGGTTTTTCATGCAACTGTGCCTCTTTATGCCACTCAATTAGACATACTTTGCAATCCATAATTGCACGAAACTAAGTACAGGAAATACGTTGTTGTCGTGTTTTTAATATTACATAATGAAATAAAAAATGTCACAACTGGTTTCGTGTTGGGCTTTCTCTCTCTGTCTGAATCTCATAATTACTTCCTTCTGAGGCCTGAAATGTGTTGCAGGCATTGTTCAGCTTACATTTATTGTTACAATTTTTGTGGATATGTTATTAAGTGTGTCTGTGTTTCTATCATTCGTTATCAGTGTGGTTAAAAAAAAAAAGCACACGTCAAAGTAATTTACCCTTCATCATTATCAAAACATGCAGATACAGGTAATAAATATTTGTGATACTTTAAACAAATACAATGTTTGTTTTTTGTGTCTTTTCTTTTTTCAGAGCAAACACACATCGTATTTGTTCAAACGTGTATATTCTGCACTTTCTAATACCCTGCATGGATCTCCAAATCAAGAATAATGAAAAGTCGTCTAATAGCCCTGCAGCACTCACACGAACATGATAGAAGCTTGCATGCATGCACCCAGGCTCGCTGTCTTCGGCTAAAAGAGCTTACCGTTGGATCTTCGCTCAGACAAATGTAGCTGTCTTGTCCACTTGCTCCTGTCGCATAGATCTGCAATGTGCAACATCATCTTTGATTAATAAGTCTGAGGCACAGACAAACACACACGCGCGCACAATTGCGAGAGAATGCACGTCAGTCTATTCAATCAAACAGTATAAAAACATACCACAGACGTGGTGGTGGAAACTGGACATTCGCCGTATAACAAACTCAAGAGATTCATTTGTGTGTGTATGTTTAATCAAAAGTTCATCTTGGGCACATTCAGTCTGTATTGTAACAGGACCCATCCCGTAAAACTTCGAACAGATCTATTAAATTCTGAAATCCTTGACAAGTTTTTTTTCCAATCATCTGTATCTGACCGAAGTAAAATTTTTTTTAAAAATAAGCCAGTACACGCATCTACCCCCTCACACGACAATACATATGTGGCGAAAAAAGGAATCGAGAGGGGGGGAACAAGGAATAAATTAGATCCAGAAATAATTCCACTTCATCATTCCAAACTTCAAGTGTAAAGTGATCGGATACTGTGGTAAAGATACTTGCTTAGTATCACAACTAGCCCTAGGGTTTTAAATCAAGGAAACAATTAAAGTTAAGGAAAGATCAACAGAAATGTCGAGAACATGTAAAATATTGTACTTACAATCCGTTTCAGCATGCTCTTCGAATAATAATCTCCCAGTCAGCCTCGTGCTTACGACTTCGACAGGATGTTGCCTCTCACGCTGAGCCAGTACATTTGGAGTGAATTCAAAGGCCAGAGATGCAGTACAAGCACATTAGTTAGATCCAATTCATTTACATTGCTACCTTGCCCAATTTATGGCTATTTTTGTTGGTAACATCACACATGTGGCAAGCAGTGCTTGTTGCCGACTCTGCTGGGACAGGCAGCAGACGATTTTATTTAGGAACCAAATTCTGATTGGTTAAAACATAAAACCGGAACTCAAAGTACCACTTGTTCTTTGGAAGTATCAAATCAAGAACAGATAATCAGGTAAATCTGAAATGGGTTCAACACTTTTAAAAAATCGTAGTAAATCAGAAAACACAGTAAACGTTGGAAAAATCGTCCAGTATCGCTTCTACAGGTCTATACTTGGACAAAACATAAAGCAATTCAGTAAAGCTGACACTTCAAAATGTCTGTTTAGTTACACTTTAACATAGAGGGGGAATCGAGACGAGGGTCGTGGTGTGTGTGTGTGTGTGTGTGTGTGTGTGTGTGTGTGTGTGTGTGTGTGTGTGTGTGTGTGTGTGTCTGTCTGTCTGTCTGTGTGTCTGTCTGTGTGTGCGTGTGTGTGTCTGTAGAGCGATTCAGAGTAAACTACTGGACCGATCTTTATGAAAATTTACATGAGAGTATCTGGGCATGATATCCCCAGAACTTTTTTTTTCTTTTTTCGAGAAATGTCTTTTATGACGTCATATCCGGCTTTTTGTAAAAGTTGAGGCGGCACTGTCACACCTTCATTTTTCAATCAAATTGATTGACATTTTGGCCAAGCAATCTTCGACGAAGGCCGGAGTTCGGTATTGGATTTCAGCATGAAGGCTTAAAAATTAATTAATGACTTTGGTCATTAAAAATCTGAAAATTGTAATTAAATTTTTTTTATAAAACGATCCAAAATTACTTTTATCTTATTCTTTATCATATTCTGATTCCAAAAACATATTGATATGTTATATTCGGATTAAAAACAAGCTCTGAAAATTAAAGATATAAAAATTATGATAAAAATCAAATTTCCGAAATCGTTTTAAAAACAATTTCATCTTATTCCTTGTCGGTTCCTGATTCCAAAAACATATATACTGACGTCCAAAAGAAACGCGAAAAATATTATTTATTTTACAAATAATTTTTTTCTGGATTAACAAAAGTTGCGTTATTTTTGGCAGCCAGTATATCAAGACCGATGTCTGAGGAAGGTGTATTGTGAATTTTACCGCATCAGCGCACTTGCAATCCACGTAAAGCCCGAGTTAGCTGAGACATTTTTCTTGTGCAGTTCAGCTGCACGTGCAAGAAAAGCACAAAAGCTGATCAGTGAGTGGTGTTCACTGTCACTAGAGGATAAAAATGGCACAAAGTTACAGGTTTCATCAGTCCCTCATTCGACGCTATCACCATGCCAAGACTCACTTCTGCTGAACGCGAGAGAGCCATTGGACGTCTGGAGGCTGGGGACACGCCGGAAGCCGTGGCTGCGACTTTCCAATGTCACATATCCACCATTTATCGTCTCCTGCAGCGGTTTGTGATAACTGGCTCTACTGCTGATGCCGAGCGAAGCGGCAGACCCCGAGTGACGACGCCAAGGCAAGATCGGCACATTTTCCGCAGCCATGTTGCACATCCCTTCAGAACAGCTGCAGAAACAGCCAGAACTGTTATAGGGACACACCAGGCACCCATTTCTGGGAAAACGGCCAGCCGGCGACTGCGCTTCAGGGGGCTGAGGAACTGCCGTCCAGCCAGGGGACCCGTCCTGACCGTGCGCCATAGACAGGCACGCCTGCATTGGGCGCAAGGCTTCCTCAATTGGAACAATGTTCGCTGGCAGAACGTGCTTTTCAGCGATGAAAGCCGTTTCTGCATTGACCATGCCGACGGGCGTGTTCGGGTATGAAGAAGAAGTGGTTACCGCTATGCTGACAACTGTGTCGTGGAGAACAACGCCTGGGGTGGGCCCAGCCTCATGTTGTGGGGCACCATCGGCCAGAACCAGGTGCTAGGTCCCGTCATCTTCCAAGGCCTGGGTCCTGGACCCGGCAACGGCGTAACAGCGCAGCGCTATATGGACCAGGTGCTGCACCCTCATGTGCTGCCCTTTTTTCAAGCCCATGCAAATGGGGTTTTCCAGCACGACAACGCGCGCCCCCACACCGCCAGGGCCACTCAGGATCTCCTGCACCGCTCAGGCATCCAGGTGATGCCTTGGCCAGCGTTATCTCCTGACATGAACCCTATTGAGCAATGTTGGGACTTGCTCCAGACACAGCTCAACAGGGTGGTCCCAAGGCCCACAACTGTCGCTGATCTTGATCGGGGCGTCCGGCAGGCCTGGACCAACATTCCCAGGCAAGCCAGCAACACGTTGGTCCGCTCAATGCACCGCCGATGCCAGGCCGTCATCGATGCTAATGGGGGCCACACACGCTATTGACTGTTCTGTTAAGCGCTAATAACGCATCGTCTCCGCAACCTTACTGTGTTATGGACCATAAGTCAGTGTTCTACTCTATCAAAAATTGGATATCAATAATGAAATTTGAATTTTTGTACGATTTTTTTATTAGGCAATAAGTGACACTAGACACTGTTTTTCGCGTTTCTTTTGGACGTCAGTATAGATATGATATGTTTGGATTAAAAACACGCTCAGAAAGTTAAAACGAAGAGAGGTACAGTGAAGCGTGCTATGCAGCGCAACCGCTACAGCTAGCGCTGAACAGGCTCGTCACTTTCACTGCCTTTTGCACTAGCGGCGGACTGCGGTCATTGTGAACAAATGCAGTACGTTCAGTTTCATTCTGTGAGTTCCACAGCTTGACTAAATGTAGTAATTTCGCCTTACGCGACTTGTTGTTTTTGAAGTGGAAGGACATGCAAGTTACTGTCAAACAATGAGGGAACGTAGCTCAGTAGGCGTTGTCTTGTCTACGTCAAGATGCTAATACATGCAGTCGAAAGGAAGAACAAGTCGCGAAAGGCAAAATTACTACATTTAGTCAAGCTGTGGAACTCACAGAATGAAACTGAACGTAGTCCGCCGCAAGTGCAAAAGGCAGTGAAAGTGACGAGCCTGTTTGGCGCGGTAGCGGTTGCGCTGTGCTTCATAGCACGCTTTACTGTACCTCTCTTGTAACTTTCTGAGCGTGTTTTTAATCCAAACATATCATATCTATATGTTTTTGGAATCAGGAACCGACAAGGAATAAGATGAAATAGTTTTTAAAACGATTTTGGAAATTTAATTTTAATCATAATTTTTATATTTTTAATTTTCAGAGCTTGTTTTTAATCCGAATATAACATATTTATATTTTTTGGGAATCAGCACATGATGAAGAATAAAATAAAAGTGATTTTGGATCGTTTTATAACAAAATAATTTAATTACAATTTTCAGATTTTTAATGACCAAAATCATTAATTAATTGATAAGCCTCCATGCTGAAATGCAATACCGAAGTCCGGCCTTCGTCGAAGATTGCTTGGCCAAAATTTCAATCAATTTGATTGAAAATTGAGAGTGTGACAGTGCCGCCTCAACTTTTAAAACATTTAGTCAAAATTTGACTAAATGTAAAAAGACGGATGCAGTGGCCTACCAGTGGATAAACCGGCACGGTTGGCCTAGTGGTAAGGCGTCCGCCCCGTGATCGGGAGGTCGTGTTTCGAACCCCGGCCGGGTCATACCTAAGACTGTAAAATTGGCAATCTAGTGGCTGCTCCGCCTGGCGTCTGGCATTATGGGGTTAGTGCTAGGACTGGTTGGTCCGGTGTCAGAATAATGTGACTGTGCTGCGACTTCTGTCTTGTGTGTGGCGCACGTTATATGTCAAAGCAGCACCGCCCTGATATGGCCCTTCGTGGTCGGCTGGGCGTTAAGCAAACAAACAAACAAACAAACAAACCAGTGGATAAGACGGCGGCCTCCAAACCCCGCCGCTGCAGCCTGGTGGGTTAAAGGTGGCGATTTTTTCCCATCTCCCAGGTCAACTTATGTGCAGACCTGCTAGTGACTTATCCCCCTTCGTGTGTACGAGCATTCACAAGACCAAGTACACACGGAAAAGATCCTGTAATCCATGTCAGAGTTCGGTGGGTTGTAGAAACACGGAAATACCAGACTTGCATCCCACGAAATCGGCGTGTGGCTGCCTAAATGGTGGGGTAAAAACGGTCATACTCCTAAACATCGTGGGAGTTTCAACCCATGTGCGTAGAAGAAGAGTTCAAGGATTTAAAAACAAGTTTTACTGTTTGGGTGTAAAGTTTTAAAAGATGTAAGAAAAGATGAGACCACTCCTAATTTCAAAAACGACATCAATTTGAAAAGAAATATGGAGCTGATATTTGAATCTTGTGTTTGTTTCTTCTTTTATTTAAGTGAAATTGATTCTGCCTATGAATCTACCCGTCAGAAAATTCAGGTTGCCATTTGAAGATGAGATATGGTTTTGTGAATTGTTTTCTATATTCTCTTATGTGTGTGTGTGTGTGTGTGTGTGTGTGTGTGTGTGTGTGTATGTGTGTGTGTGTGTGTGTGTGTGTGTGTGTGTATGACTGTGTGTGTATGTGTGTTTGTTTGTGTGTGTGTGTGTGTGTGTGTGTGTGTGTGTGTGTGTGTGCGTGTGTGTTTGTGTGCGTGCGTTTGAATGGCATCGAGAATGCAAAATTCATTCAATGTCTCTCACTTTACACTCAATAAAGCAATGTCCTTTTTATTCAAAGTTCTTAGAAGTAACAAAACCGAGCCTATCTTGTTTCGTTGTTTTCTTTGCGTTTACAGGTGCAGTTTTGACGGTTATCTATGTCTGAAGAAACTAAAGAAAGCCTCTTATATCGTTTAAGAATTAAAGAACTTTTTTTTTTAACTTAGAGGTAACACTGTTTCTTCAATACTAGTGTCAGATTACTTTTGTTGGCATAGTTTTGCAGAGATTTTAATGTTTGCTGTGCGTGCAGGGTGCTTCTGAAGTCATCAAGACATTTCGCTTTACGGTAGGTAGTTGGTGATGGAAAAGAGTTCCTTGCGAAGCGAAAAACTAAGCTTGTAATGCAGGAAAGTTCAGAGGCCAAGGCACCCGATATCGAACTCGGTACATTACAGAAAACCAACTTTTCTTCTTGCTTCTTTCTAGAGTATTTTTGGCAGCAAGATAACGTAACAAAGCAGACACATGTTTGGTTGTCTACCTTTTCTTGAACATATAATTATAGGGGGTAAAGACACTGGTGATTTGTATTTCTTCAAACCGGTGTCTTCTGCCTTTGCTTGTCCTAAGCTGTAGTGCTCGTTTGCTTCAGTGAATGATTTAGGTCAGTCCGTCACTTGGTGTGATATGCACGAGAAACACGTAGTGTGACTGTCCTTTTTACATTTAGTCAAGTTTTGACTAAATGTTTGAACATCGAGGGGGAATCGAAACGAGGGTCGTGGTGTATGTGCGTATGTGTGTGTGTGCGTGCGTGTGTGTGTGTGTGTGTGTGTGTGTAGAGCGATTCAGACTAAACTACTGGACCGATCTTTATGAAATTTGACATGAGAGTTCCTGGGTATGAAATCCCCATACGTTTTTTTCATTTTTTTGATAAATGTCTTTGATGACGTCATATCCGGCTTTTCGTGAAAGTTGAGGCGGCACTGTCACGCCCTCATTTTTCAACCAAATTGGTTGAAATTTTGGTCAAGTACTCTTCAACGAAGCCCGGGGTTTGGTATTGCATTTCAGCTTGGTGGCTTAAAAATTAATTAATGACTTTGGTCATTAAAAATCTGAACATTGTAAAAAAAAATAAAAATTTATAAAACGATCCAAATTTACGTTTATCTTATTCTCCATCATTTGCTGATTCCAAAAACATATAAATATGTTATATTCGGATTAAAAACAAGCTCTGAAAATTAAATATATAAAAATTATTATCAAAATTAAATTGTCGAAATCAATTTAAAAACACTTTCATCTTATTCCTTGTCGGTTTCTGATTCCAAAAATATATAGATATGATATGTTTGGATTAAAAACACGCTCAGAAAGTTAAAACAAAGAGAGGTACAGAAAAGCGTGCTATCCTTCTCAGCGCAACGAATACCCCGCTCTTCTTGTCAATTCCACGTGTTCTGTGAGTTCGACAGCTACTTGACTAAATATTGTATTTTCGCCTTACGCGACTTGTTACATTTAGTCAAGTTTTGACTAAATGTTTAAACGTAGAGGGGGGAATCGAGACGAGGGTCGTGGTGTATGTGTGTGTGTGTGTGTGTGTGTGTGTGTGTGTGTGTGTGTGTGTGTGTGTGTGTGTGTGTGTGTGTGTGTAGTGTGTAGATTCAGAGAAAATTACTGGACCGATCTTCATGAAACTTGACATGAGAGATCCTGAGTATGGTATCTCCAGAAGTTTTTTCATTTGTTTGATAAATAGCTTTGATGACGTCATATCCGGATTTTCGTGAAAGTTGAGGCGGCACTGTCACGCTCTCATTTTTCAACCAAATTGGTTAAAATTTTGGTCAAGTAATCTTCGACAAAGCCCGGACTTTGGTATTGCATTTCAGCTTGGAGGCTTAAAAACTAATTAATGAGTTTGCTAATTAAAGTTGTCATTAAAATCGATTTTTCGCAAAGAGATTTAAAATTGATTGCATCGTATTCTTCATCATATTTTGAATCTAAAAATATTTACATATGTCATGTTTAAATGTGATCACAATTAACGAAAATAGATTAATTAGTCTTACGATAAATATTTCAGAAATCGATCCAAAAATGATTTCATCTTATTCTTTATCATTTCCTGACTCCAAAAACATATAGATATGATAGGTTGTATTCAAAACAAGCTCCGAAAGTTAACAAGAATACAGAAAAGCGCGCTTTCCTGCTTAGCACAATACGCTACCGCGCTATTCTGGCGTGTTAATTTCACTGCGTTTTCCACGTGGAAGGTGAGCGATTTCCTTCTCGCGGGGATTGACGAAGCTGTACTGTCTTGGTGAAAAACTACAGTGCGTTCAGTTTCATTCCGTGAGTTCGACAGCTTGACTAAATGTAGTAATTTCGCCTTGCGCGACTTGTTTTTTTCCCCGTGTGGTAGACACTCGGTTTGATATGCGTGTCACTGTCTGTCTGTGTGCATGAGCGTCTCCCTCACCCCCCAAGTGTCTGTTCCAAACTTTAGGTAAGTGTGTGTACACTATCTTCCGTGCGCCGTGTCTCTATTATGGGAGACACATGTCATCCTCTTTTTCTCCCCCATATCCCCTACATGCATCCATCCCATCACACCAATCTCCCCTTCCCCTCCCCCCTCCCCACCACACGCAGCCCCCACCCTTAGCCAAAGGCCCCAGTCTATGTTCATGTCACCACACCACATTTCTTACCGAAGGAGACGCATGCTGTTCTATCTTGTCCCCCTCCCCCCCTATCGTTTTCCCCTCTCCCTCTTCCCATCCTACGTTCACCGCCGCCACTCCCTACCAATGATACCCCACCCCTGACCCTTCTCCGTATTCCTTCCGCACTAGAGGAAGTAGATATTCTGCCCGGAACACAGAAGAAGAAATACGTTCTTCAAGTATTTGTGACACAGTGCGCAAGGACCCTATGCTAGCCCAGCACCCTTGCTACTTCCAAACATTATCAGAACATCTTTGTACTCTTCTCTGAAAAGATGTACCCCGCTGTTATGAACCATGGCCGAGACTGGGTAAAGACGGATGACAGAGTCGTCACAACTGCAAAGATACCTCAGAAACAGTTGGTACGAAGTGTTCAAGAAGTTTCAGAAAATTCAACCACAAAGAAATGATCGAGACGTAGGGTAAAATTACATGGGGAGCTTTCAATTTCCCTTTGAGGTTAGTAGACACAGAGGCGCTATTCAGTAACATACCAGTGATATCACACTCCTACCAAGAGAAACTATTGAAAAATCAAGGTTAAAGATGACGTAGAGAACTTCAATTTGCAATGCGAGGATAAAAGACAAAGAGGCACAGTAACAAAGTGAAGTTATTGGTTACATACCGTACACAATAATTATATGGAGTTCTATCACTCCCAAAAGCTCCAACTGGCCTCAGAGGCACAAAAGCTCAAAACCAAAGAAAAGAACAGTAAAGTATCAACACCATCAGATACTATTCACAAGTTTGGTCGCTGCGGCAGAGACTGCCACTCTCGCATCGGGCTGCACAGCCTCAGCCACCTGACTTCTCCAGGCGCAGATCCATGGCCCCACGGGACCGACGGATGCCGACGATCACTCCCACACCTGACACTCTTACCAAAGAGAAACTATCGAAAAGTAGGTTAAATATGATGCAGATAACTTCAATTTGCGTGTGACGCTAATAGACAAAGAAGCACACTTACCGGTCCCCGTAGCGCAGTGGTAAGCGCATCGGGCTGCGGGCCGGGAGATCGTGGGTTCGAATCCCATCAGGGTCATGTTTTTTTTGTGTGGCTACAGCCGGCTCCTACCCAGAAGTGGAAGTGCCATGGTTCCTATGGGAAGGCTGGGATCACACAGCTGAGTGTCATTCACTTAACGAATGCGACTTTGAGGGTGCTCAGGTTCTGTATACCTGACCAACACCGCAGGTACGGCAGTTCTCGGGTCTGGTTGACGCCAGGATATATTATGACAGTAAGCGTAGAGTGCTGCCCTGTCACGTAGTCTCAAACAAAAAAAATGGAAATCCAAAGCATCATCATTATTATCATCCTCATCTCATTAATCATCCAAAATGATAAATTGTCCTTGCTCTTGAGGCCCTTCATGCTCGGAGCTCTCATGGTGACCTTGGTCTCAGTGTTCCTGTTCGATCCTTCCCTGAATAGTAGTTCTGCTGTCAGTCTTCAACATGTGAACGTGTGACGTTCTGCTCTCTGGAGGGGACGCTCACTCAGTCTGGCTCCGCGACTTAAAGTCAATGTCGTTAGTAGGGGGCATAGTAGGTAGTAGGCTGCGTCCGTTAGCTCGGGACAGACCCACTACTGAACACCGTCGAAGTGACTCAGTAGAAGTGTAGTGTCATCTTCCGAGGGTAGCCTACCGCAGCGACCCGACATCCCCCCCTGGAGCGGCTGTAAAATCGACAAGTCTGGCAGCGGAACAAAATTCAGAGGTGGAACAGTGAGTGCAGGGACGGGGCACAACGGGACAATGAACAGGTGTAAAGACGGAAAAAAAGAAGCACACTTCATTTTTCGTACTGAACGTACAGGTTACATTTACTCCATAGAGTCCAAAACTCACAAATCTGGCGCCCCATGGAACAACAGGGTGGACAAGAGGAATGTCTTACCATGCTATTTGCACGGTCACGGTTTTGTAAGTATGCAAGTGCTGAAAATGAAATAAAATGAAAAAGCACGTTTCGGATTCGAAATTTGGCAAGTATGAAGGGTTTTGTTGCTGTGCGGTAACTGTTGCAGCCTTTCTCTTTTTGCTGTTACTAGAGGTCATCCAAGTGGAGGAGATAGAAAGATGGAGAGAGCGAGGTTTGTGTGTGTGTGTGTGTGTGTGTCTATGTGTGTGTGTGTGTGTGTGCGTGCGTGCGTGCGTGCGTGCGTGTGTTTGTGCGCGTGTGTGTGTGTGTGTGTGTGTGGGATAGAGAGAGACAGAGACAGACAGACAGAGAGACAGAGAGACCGAGAGACAGACAGAGCTAGAGACAGACAAAAAAAGAAAGAGAGAGAGAGAAAGAGAGAGCGAGAGAGATGCAGATAGAGACAGAGAGAAAGAGAACGAGAGAGAGAGAGAAAGAGAGAGATACAGATAGAGACAGAGAGAGAGAAAGAGAGAGAGACAGAGAGATAGACAGAGAGAGACAGAGACAGAGAGAGACAGAAAGAGAGGGAAAAAGACAGAGAGAGAAAGAGAGAGCGAGAGAGATGCAGATAGAGACAGAGAAAGAGAAAGAGAGAGAGAATTGAATTGAATTGAATTGAACTTTATTTAACAAGGATTAAGATTTAAGGCTACGCCTTTTCTTACAATCTGTTCTTGGGACGCACAATGATAAAATTAAAAAATTAAAAATTAAAAAGTTAACCAACAAAAGGAGGTCGGAAAACTTCAGCACGTGATGATAAAGATGACGATGACGATGACGATGATGATGATGATGATGATGATGATGATGATGATGATGATGATGAAGATGAGCCATGAAGAGCATACATAATTATGTGGTTATTCATAAAATCAAATGCATATTATGCAGGTAATTATAAGTACAAGCTGGTAGCAATCAAACATGTAGCAATAGTACAACAAAAATATGTTCAGAATATACAATGCACAGCATATCTTTGACGTAATACTAAGTGTGGTAAAGAGAGAGAGAGAGAGAGAGAGAGAGAGAGAGAGAGAAGAGAGAGAGACAGAGACAGACAGAGACAGAGAGAGACAGAGAAAGAGAGAGAGAGGCAGATAGAGAGTGAGAGAGAGAGAGAAAGAGAGAGAGAGAGAGAGAGAGAGAGAGAGAGAGAGAGAGAGAGAGAGAGAATCAGGCACGGACACAGAGGCGCAGGGAGCAAGAAAGACAAATGGCTAAACAAGTCGCGCAAGGCGAAATTACTACACTTAGTTAAGCTGTCGAACTAACAGAATGAAACTGAACGCACTGCATTTTTTCACCAAGACAATACAGCTTCGTCAATCGCCGCGAGAAGGAAATCGCTCCCCTCCCACGTGCAAAATGCCGTGAAATAGACAAGCAAGAATAGCGCGGTAGCGTATTGCGCTTAGCAGGAAAGCGCTTTTTTCTGTATTCTTAACTTTTTGAGCTTGTTTTCAATACACCATATCATACCTATTTGTATTTGGAATCAGGAAGTAATAAAGAATAAGATGAAATCATTTTTGGATCGATTTTTATGAATTTTAATTGTAGTACTAATCAATCTTTTGTTTGTTTGTTTGTTTGCTTGCTTAACGCCCAGCCGACCACGAAGGGCCATATCAGGGCGGTGCTGCTTTGACATATAACGTGCGCCACACACAAGACAGAAGTCGCAGCACAGGCTTCATGTCTCACCCAGTCACATTATTCTGACTCCGGACCAACCAGTCCTAGCTTTAACCCCATAATGCCAGACGCCAGGCGGAGCAGCGACTAGATTGCCAATTTTACTAATTAATATATTTTCGTTAATTGTGATCACATTTTAAGAGTAAACATGACATATGTAACATATTTTAGACTTGAAATGTGATGAAGAATACGATGCAATCAATTTCAAATCTGTTCGCGAGAATTTGATTCTAATGAGCAAACTCATCAATTAATTTTTAAGCCTCCATGCTGAAATGCAATACCTAAGTCCGGGCTTCGTCGAAGATTATTTGACCAAAATTTCAACCAATTTGGTTTAAAAATGAGGGCGTGACAGTGCCGCCTCAACTTTCACAAAAAGCCGGAAATGACGTCATCAGAGACATTTATCAAAAAAATGAAAAAAGTCTGGAGATATCATACTCAGGAACTCTCATGTTAAGTTTCATAAAGATCGGTCCAGTAGTTTATCGGAATCGCGTTATACACACACACACACACACACACACACACACACACACACACATAGTCAAAACTTGACTGAATGTAAAAAGGATGTCAGGAAATGAATTATACGATTTTTCTCCAAAAACTGTGTGAGATATGAAAGAGGGATATATCATAAGTAAAGACGAAGACAGGAACAGCAGTTTCCCATGCCCACGCTGGGTCGTCATAATTATATCTCTGTACTTTGGTGAACTCTTGTATATTGGGACTTGGGTAAGGGAGGCTTCAAGAGTTGTGTGTGTGTGTGTGTGTGTGTGTGTGTGTGCGTGCGTGCGTGTATGTGTGTGTGTGTGTGTGTGTGCCTGTCCCTCTGTGTGTCTGTGTGTGTTTGTGTGTGCGTATGTGCGGGTTTATCTATGTGTGTGTCTAGGTGTGTCCGAGTGTGCGTGAGTGCGTGCGTACGAGAGTGCGCGTGTGTTTACAGTAACATATGTACCCCTTGTACCCCAAGGCGGTGTGTCTAAAACACGCGGGGACACGCGGGGACACGCGGGGACACGCGGGGACACGCGGGGACACGCGGGGACACGCGGAGACACACGGGGACACACGGGGACGGTGAATTAGCACGCCGGGACGTTATATAATAACATTCTGACTATCCTTTATGTATTTCTAAAAAAAAAAAAAATTTTTTTTTTTTTTTTACTTAATATTTTTTTTTTTTTTTTTTTTTTTTTGGTGGTCAGAATGTTATAAAATAACGTCCCCGCGTGCTATTTAAACGTCCCCGCGTGCAGTAAAACTGTCCTCGGGTGTCCCCGCGTGTCCCCGCGTGTCCCCGCGTGTCCCCGCGTGTTTTAGACACTGTCTAAAACACGCGGGGACACGCGGGGACACGCGGGGACACGCGGGGACACGCGGGGACACACGGGGACGGTGAATTAGCACGCCGGGACGTTATATAATAACATTCTGACTATCCTTTATGTATTTCTAAAAAAAAAAAAAAAAAATTTTTTTTTACTTAATATTTTTTTATTTTTTTTGTTTTTGTTTGTTTGTCAGAATGTTATAAAAAAACGTCCCCGCGTGCTATTTAACCGTCCCCGCGTGCAGTAAAACTGTCACCGCGTGTCCCCGCGTGTCCCCGCGTGTCCCCGCGTGTCCCCGCGTGTTTTAGACACTGTCTAAAACACGCGGGGACACGCGGGGACACGCGGGGACACACGGGGACACACGGGGACGGTGAATTAGCACGCCGGGACGTTATATAATAACATTCTGACTATCCTTTATGTATTTCTAAAAAAAAAAAAATTTTGTTTTTTTACTTAAAATTTTTTTTTTTTTTTTTTTTTTTTTATTTGGTGGTCAGAATGTTATAAAATAACGTCCCCGCGTGCTATTTAAACGTCCCCGCGTGCAGTAAAACTGTCCTCGCGTGTCCCCGCGTGTCCCCGCGTGTCCCCGCGTGTCCCCGCGTGTCCCCGCGTGTTTTAGACACTGTCTAAAACACGCGGGGACACGCGGGGACACGCGGGGACACGCAGGGACACACGGGGACACACGGGGACGGTGAATTAGCACGCCGGGACGTTATATAATAACATTCTGACTATCCTTTATGTATTTCTAAAAAAAAAAAAAAATTTTTTTTTTTACTTAATATTTTTTTTTTTTTTGTTTTTTTTTGTGGTCAGAATGTTATAAAATAACGTCCCCGCGTGCTATTTAACCGTCCCCGCGTGCAGCAAAACTGTCCTCGCGTGTCCCCGCGTGTCCCCGCGTGTCTCCGCGTGTCCCCGCGTGTCCCCGCTTGTCCCCGCGTGTTTTAGACACACTGTCTAAAACACGCGGGGACACGCGGGGACACGCGGGGACACGCGGGGACACACGGGGACACACGGGGACGGTGAATTAGCACGCCGGGACGTTATATAATAACATTCTGACTATCCTTTATGTATTTCTAAAAAAAAATAAAAAAAATTTTTGTACTTAATATTTTTTTTGTTTTTTTGTTGTTGTTGTTGGTCAGAATGTTATAAAATAACGTCCCCGCGTGCTATTTAAACGTCCCCGCGTGCAGTAAAACTGTCCTCGCGTGTCCCCGCGTGTCCCCGCGTGTCCCCGCGTGTCCCCGCGTGTCCCCGCGTGTCCCCGCGTGTTTTAGACACTGTCTAAAACACGCGGGGACACGCGGGGACACGCAGGGACACACGGGGACACACGGGGACGGTGAATTAGCACGCCGGGACGTTATATAATAACATTCTGACTATCCTTTATGTATTTCTAAAAAAAAAAAAAATTTTTTTTTTTTACTTAATATTTTTTTTTTTTTTTTTTTTTTTTTTTTGGTCAGAATGTTATAAAATAACGTCCCCGCGTGCTATTTAACCGTCCCCGCGTGCAGCAAAACTGTCCTCGCGTGTCCCCGCGTGTCCCCGCGTGTCCCCGCGTGTCCCCGCGTGTCCCCGCGTGTCCCCGCGTGTCCCCGCTTGTCCCCGCGTGTTTTAGACACTGTCTAAAACACGCGGGGACACGCGGGGACACGCGGGGACACGCGGGGACACGCGGGGACACGCGCGGACACGCGGGGACACGCGGGGACACACGGGGACGGTGAATTAGCACGCCGGGACGTTATATAATAACATTCTGACTATCCTTTATGTATTTCTAAAAAAAAAAAAAAATTTTTTTTTTTTACTTAAAGGCAAATTAACTCGATGAATATACACGCTAATTGCTTTACCAACAGCTGGAGACATGCTAAATTAAGTTCCCTGCAAAATATTGTGGTCTAGGACCCCTTAAATGTTGAGATATTTGAATTTTTATTTTGGTCTAGATCATCCTATTTATACTATTTGCCAACAGAGGGAACGTTGACGCAAGGGAAATAACTCCGCGTCTTTGTTGACATCCTCACTTTTTCAGAGGCTAGAACAAGCTGTAATGCATGTATATGGTCCGCGCATTGCGACATATCGTCATTATATGGCCTTATGATGCATTTGACATCGATTGTGGGCAAACTACACTTTGTAAACACGGGAGCGCGTTCATATGCCTTTAATATTTTTGTTTTTTGTTTTTTTGTTTTGTTGGTCAGAATGTTATAAAATAACGTCCCCGCATGCTATTTAACCGTCCCCGCGTGCAGTAAAACTGTCCCCGCGTGTCCCCGTGTGTCCCCGCGTGTTTCAGACACTGTCTAAAACACGCGGGGACACGCGGGGACACACGGGGACACACGGGGACGGTGAATTAGCACGCCGGGACGTTATATAATAACATTCTGACTATCCTTTATGTATTTCTAAAAAAATAATTTTTTTTTTTTTACTTATTATTTTTTTTTTTTTTTTTTTTTGTGTGTGTCAGAATGTTATAAAATAACGTCCCCGCGTGCTATTTAAACGTCCCCGCGTGCAGTAAAACTGTCCTCGCGTGTCCCCGCGTGTCCCCGCGTGTCCCCGCGTGTTTTAGACACTGTCTAAAACACGCGGGGACACGCGGGGACACGCGGGGACACACGGGGACACACGGGGACGGTGAATTAGCACGCCGGGACGTTATATAATAACATTCTGACTATCCTTTATGTATTTCTAAAAAAAAAAAAATTTTTTTTTTTACTTAATATATATATATATTTTTTTTTTTTTTTTTTTTGGTCAGAATGTTATAAAATAACGTCCCCGCGTGCTATTTAACCGTGCCCGCGTGCAGTAAAACTGTCCTCGCGTGTCCCCGCGTGTCCCCGCGTGTCCCCGCGTGTCCCCGCGTGTTTTAGACACTGTCTAAAACACGCGGGGACACGCGGGGACACGCGGGGACACACGGGGACGGTGAATTAGCACGCCGGGACGTTATATAATAACATTCTGACTATCCTTTATGTATTTCTAAAAAAAAAATTTTTTTTTTTTACTTTATATATTTTTTTTGTTTTTTGTTTTTTGTGGTCAGAATGTTATAAAATAACGTCCCCGCGTGCTATTTAAACGTCCCCGCGTGCAGTAAAACTGTCCTCGCGTGTCCCCGCGTGTCCCCGCGTGTTTTAGACACTGTCTAAAACACGCGGGGACACGCGGGGACACACGGGGACACGCGGGGACACGCGGGGACACACGGGGACACACGGGGACGGTGAATTAGCACGCCGGGACGTTATATAATAACATTCTGACTATCCTTTATGTATTTCTAAAAAAAAAAAAATTTTTTTTTTTACTTTAGATTTTTTTTTTTTTTTTTTTTTTTTGTGGTCAGAATGTTATAAAATAACGTCCCCGCGTGCTATTTAACCGTCCCCGCGTGCAGTAAAACTGTCCTCGCGTGTCCCCGCGTGTCCCCGCGTGTCCCCGAGTGTCCCCGCGTGTTTTAGACACACGGGAACGGTGAATTAGCACGCCGGGACGTTATATATATTATCACGTGCTGAAGTTTTCCGACCTCCCTTTGTTGGTTAACTTTTTATTTTTTTTTTTTTTTTAATTATATAATTGTGTGTCTATGCGTCCCAAGGACAGATTGTAAGAAAAGGCTTAGCCTTAAATCTTAATCCTTGTTAAATAAAGTTCAATTCAATTCTCTCTCTCTCTCTCTCTCTCTCTCTCTCTCTCTCTCTCACTCTCTCTCTCTCTCTCTCTCTCTCTCTCTCTCTCTTACCCCCCTTTGATTCCATTGTTAAATCTTGCAGCCTTTATGTCTCTGACAATATTGATTCACAACACATGCCTCTTGAATTAACTATCACTCAACAAAACAACCTTTATTCACATGCTACAAAGGTTAAGAAAAAAGAAGTTTTGCAAAAATTTGTTTGGAACTCTGATCATGAACATCAGTACAAAGATGCAATTAATTCTGATGTGTTTCGGCAACAGTTACGACTGGCAAGCGAAATGATTGATATTAATGTAAATGATGCTTTGACTTTGTTTATAAATTCAGTTAAAGATTGTGCAATTTGTATGAAGAAAACTATTATCTTGTCAGATGAACCACGTAAATCCAAATGGTTTGATCGTGAATGTGTGCTTGAAAGAAGACGTGTCAGAAAGTTGCTGAGAAAATGTAGGAATTCATTAGAAGATGAGGATAGGGATGAGTATTGTAAAGCCAGGCGTGAATATAAAAACTTACTGCATAGAAAAAAGAAACAGTACAATGACAGTTTGTATACAGAACTTGTAGGTGCTGTAAGTGATCAGAGAGAATTTTGGAGGAAAATTAAAAATGTTTCTTGTAAAAAGGTCCAGCAGCAAAATAATATTTCTGTTGATGATTGGTTCCAGCACTTTCATAGCATTTTAGAACAAGAGGCGAAGCCTTCAAGGCTCACGTAAGAAATCGACAAACAGTAACACAAACTCAATCACTCCGTCACACACACACACACACACACACACACACACACACACACACACACACACACACACACACACACACACACACACACACACACACACACACACACACACACACACACACACACACACACACACACACACACACACACACACACACACACACACACACACACACACACACACACACACACACACACACACACACACACACACACACACACACACACACACACACACACACACACACACACACACACACACACACACACACACACACACACACACACACACACACACACACACACACACACACACACACACACACACACACACACACACACACACACACACACACACACACACACACACACACACACACACACACACACACACACACACACACACACACACACACACACACACACACACACACACACACACACACACACACACACACACACACACACACACACACACACACACACACACACACACACACACACACACACACACACACACACACACACACACACACACACACACACACACACACACACACACACACACACACACACACACACACACACACACACACACACACACACACACACACACACACACACACACACACACACACACACACACACACACACACACACACACACACACACACACACACACACACACACACACACACACACACACACACACACACACACACACACACACACACACACACACACACACACACACACACACACACACACACACACACACACACACACACACACACACACACACACACACACACACACACACACACACACACACACACACACAGTAAGCATAGGTGAAACTGTGCAAGAAAGCGAGACCCTGGATCTGCCAAGTAGTCTCGGCCCGCTCACAATAACAATGACCGAGACTTTCAGTAATTCCTTTGCGTGACGTCTAACCCTCTTACGTCATAATGTGACGTCTTCAAATAGTTTCTATCACACACGTCAAACACTTTTGACCGAGACTGACGTAATCCATAGACTCGGAAATGTTAAAGTTTCTATCACACACACACACACACACACGCACGCACAGACAGACAAAGTTTATCATCGCATATCATCACTTACGTGAGCCAAAAAGATGAGATTGAAGATGATGAGCATGCTGATGTTAATGACATGAATAATGAATATGAAGAAATGCTGGATAGACCCATTACCAAAGAAGAAGTGTTGATTGCTATCAGAAAACTGAAATCGGGCAAAGCTGCAGGACCTGATGGTTTAATTGGGGAATTTTTTAAAGCAGCTAGCGAAGATGTGGTGTTGTTTTTAGTGAAACTGTTTAACGCTTTGTTTGATGAGGGAATCTATCCACAGAACTGGTACGATTCAGTTATTGTACCGTTATTTAAGAAAGGAGATAGAAATGATACTAACAACTATAGGGGAATTTCATTGTGTGATATATGTAGTAAATTGTATGGTACTGTTGTTAATAATAGACTTAAAGAGTGGACTGAATTACATAATATTACAGGTGAATGTCAGGCTGGTTTCAAACAAAATTATTCTACTGTTGACCACATCTTCACTCTGCTTGCTGCTGTACAGAAACAATTTTCTAAAAATCGCAAACTTTATGTAGCTTTCATTGATTTTGAGAAATGTTTTGATAGTATCTCACGCAGACTGCTCTGGCCAATTTTGATTAAAAATGGTATAAAGGGAAAGTTGTATAGATGTATTAAAAGTATGTATGCAGTGGTTAAGGCTAAAATACGATGTGGTGCTCAACTAACAGATTTCATTAACTGTACAAAAGGTGTGAAGCAAGGAGACGTGTGCAGTCCAGTTTTATTCGCTCTATTTATAAATGAGCTGGCATTAGAAATCATGGATAATGGTAGGCATGGTATTACTTTAAACCCTGACATTGTTGAATTGTTCATTCTACTGTTTGCCGATGATATTACTTTGCTGTCTGAAAATGTTGTTGGTCTGCAGTCACAACTACATTGTCTATATTTTGCTTCACAGCGCCTTGAGCTTAAAGTAAACATGGGGAAAAGTAACATCGTGGTTTTTCGTAAAGGTGGATATCTAGCTGCTCGTGAAGTTTGGTATTTTGGTGGGCAAAGAATGGAGGTAGTAAATGCATACAAGTATTTAGGTATTTATTTTTCTACCAAATTAAGCTTTAATCTTGCTTGTCAAGATCTAGTTGCCAGAGCAAAACGTGCAGTACTGTGTATTATGAGTAATTTGTATAAATTCGATAGATTGTCTTTGGATGTTTTTATCAAGCTTTTTGACTCACAAGTTCAACCTATTGTTCAATATGGTGCTGAGGTATGGGGTCTGATGCAGGCAGCAACAGTAGAAAAGGTGCATTTGTTTGCTTTAAAACGTTTTTTAGGTGTTGACAGGCGTACTCCTAATGATCTTGTTTATGGTGAATTTGGACGTTATCCCATTTACTTAAATTCATATGTACGTTGCATAAGATACTGGCTGAAACTGACAAGAATGGATGACAGTAGATTACCTCGTAAAGCATTATAAGATGTTGTTTACTCTAGATAGCAGAGGTAAATCTACTTGGGCATCACAGGTACGGTTGTGCCTGTGTCGATATGGTTTTCAGTATGTATGGATTAACCAAGGTGTAGCCTGTATTAATTCGTTTTTGGCATGTTTTAGGCAACGCATTATTGACTGCCGGTGGCAAGAGTGGGATAATCATATTCAGACTAGCGACCGGTTTGCGTTGTACCGTACCTTTAAGACAACAAATCTTGTAGAAACATACTTGTCAATTCCAGTAAACAGACACATTTTAAATGTTTTGGTTAAATTTAGATTGGGTATTTCCAGACTTGCTTTACATACAGAAAGGTATAAAGCTGTAAGTGAAAATAATTTGGTCTGTCGTTTGTGTCAATCTAGTACTGAAGATGAATTGCATTTTGTTTTATGCTGCCCTGCACTGGAAAATCTAAGACGTCAATTTATTCCAGCAAAATTTTGTAGATGTCCTTCGAATTTCAAACTTGCACTGTTGTTGTCTGTGAAAAATGAAACTATACTTTGCAATGTAGCTAAGTTCTTGTATTTTTCATTTAAATGTTTAGAAAATGCTGTTTAAGCATTAGTATTTTGTGATTATACATTGTCTTTTCTTCTGTTCACTTGAAACGACGCGTGTGTGGATTGCTGCTGCACACACGCTTTACTTTTGTGTAACCAGCCCCCTTCCGAAAGGGGCTAAGGCCTTAAAGAAATAAAATCTTGTTCTTGTTGTTCTTGTTCTCTCTCTCTCTCTCTCTCTCTCTCTCTCTCTCTCTCTCTCTCTCACTCTCTCTCTCTCTGTCTCTCTCTCTCTCTTACCCCCCTCATGGAACAAAGAGAATGAGACTTTTTTGATTGGCTGTCTTTGTTTTTTTTATTATTCATCATAATTACAATTATATTTTGTGTGTGGATATTTTTTATCAAAGTGGCCATGTTTCTGAAAAGTAAAAAAAAGTAATGAATGTAACTCAGATCAAAACAATCACAAGAAAGCAGAAAGACACACACACACACACACACACACACACACACACACACACACACACACACACACACACACACACACACACACACACACACACACACACACCGAAAATAAATAGATAAATGCTCTTTGGTTACAAACTATATATAGCAGGCACAACGTTCTTTTGTTGAAAATCTGAAAACATACGTTAAAGTAGGAAACATAAACAATCTCACTTAAACCCCATTATAAATGTGCATTAATTTGAAGCAAGCGTTATGCATCTTGCCCAAACACAGCCATATCTGTTAGCGACAAACAGTAGTAATTCTAACTTCAAATCTCTATCATGCTGAGCCGTTCGTGTTTCAAACGCGAAGGAGATTAAAATCCAAGATTAAATTGAGAAAGATAATCCATGTAGGATATCTGGTGAATAAGCTGTTTGTCGTACAAACGAGAAACAGATTAAAGGTTGATATAAAACTCGATAACAGTAAGAGCAGAAATAGTCAAAAAACAGTACTGTTGCAGAGATATATCGACTTGAGGAGAGAGAGAGAGAGAGAGGAGAGAGAGAGAGAGAGAGAGAGAGAGAGAGAGAGAGAGAGAGAGAGAGAGAGAGAGGGAGAGAGAGAGAGAGAGAGAGGGAGGGAGAGAGAGAGAGAGAGAGAGAGAGAGAGAGAGAGAGAGAGAGAGAGAGAGAGAGAGAGAGAGAGAGAGTTTGTGCCGTGGAACGATAAAGCATGATTGAAAGCCGATAATGTATGTTAGCATTGAAAACTTGTTTGTCGTTGCACCTATCCATATTGTTAATTCATCCGCTGGATATGTCTTTAGGTTTAAGAGAAAGAGAGTGAGAGAGAGTGAGAGCGTGCGTGCGTTCGTTTGAGTATATGTTAGAGAGAAAGAGATAAAACCGGGTGATTGTCCATAAATACAAACACACGGCATGTATTACTGACCCCCCCTGTCCCCACACCCCGTTGAAATGAACCTTGTGTGTTTAATCAATAAAATGTCTTACGTCTTACGTCTCACGTCTCTCTCTCTCTCTCTCTCTCTCTCTCTCTCTCTCTCTCTCTCTCTCTCTGTCTCCCTTTCTCTCTCTGTCTCTCTCTCTCTCTCTCTCTCTCTCTCTCTCTCTCTCTCCTTCTCTCTCTCTTTATCTCTCTATCTGCCTCTGTGTGCCTGTCTCTCTCTCTCTCTCTTTCACTTTTTTTCTCTCCCTCTCTCTCTATCTCTCTCTCTCTCTCTCTCTCTCTCTCTCTCTCTCTCTCTCTCTCTGTCTCTCTCTCTGTCTCTCTCTCTCTCTGTCTTTATCCTCCTGATTGAACTTCATATTACCTTCGTTTTTACTGTGCTGTGGTTCAGGCTGTCACAGCAACTCTTTCACAAAGAGACGAGAATCACATTCTTTGTCTTGCGTGAGACAGAGACTCGATGTGTGCGTGCTCCTTTATTGTGCGCCTTTAATCGGACAAGCTTTAGTGACAGCAGTGTGTTCGGACGGTCAAGCGATTCGCCCTTTTCTATCGGATTGAAAGTGACTTCTGTTTCTAAGCGACAAGTGTGTCAACATTGACTCTTGTGTCAACTGCTTTGTGTCAGACTTGTTAAGAGTCTATTACACTAGTTCTGTAGTTTTAGTTTGGTTCTTTATCATTATAAACGGTAACTGTACCGTTTTATTTTTATTTTCCTGTTTCCTAATTGTGCTTGTCTGCTTTTCGATTTTCTACTTGCTTATTGTTTGTTTTCGCTGTTTACCTAGTTTGTCGTCGGAAACAGTTCCTTGTCTCTTTACTAGTTAATTTACGCTTGACGTTGTGTTTCGTAAAGTGTCATATATCATTTTGGTTCCATCACTGTTTTGTATCTCTTCATTATTTTGTTGTCTTGCTTACTGGATAATTAGCTGATTCAGTATCAATAAGTATATTGTTTAATTAAACAAACAAACAAACAAAAAACGCCCCAAAACGCTACTTGAGCTTAAATATGAGTAGCTCTCCTACTACATGGCCAACAAAACAGGGTCTCCGTGTTGGGCACCTGAACATTAACCATGCTATAAATAAAATCAATGATATTTCTACAATGCTGTTAAATACTGGAACAAGTTTTCACATTTTTGGGATCACAGAATCAAGATTAACACCTCAGATTTCGGATTCTGACGTTGTTATTCCAGGTTACAGTACGTTACGCAGAGACCCTCAGCAAAGTAGAGAAACTGGTATACTTTTGTACATAAGTGAATCAATTAGTTATACACGAATAATACACCTTGAGAACTTCGTGGAATCTGTGTGGATTGAAGTTAAGTTGAGAGGAGCACCTCCACTCCTCATAGGATTTTGTTATAGAAATCCCGCAGAGCGAGCAAACTGGTCAGATAACTTTGCACAGATGTTAGATGCAGTTCTGCTCGAGTCAAAGGAAACAATTCTGTTGGGAGACTTTAATGTTGATTTGCTTAAACAAAACAAGCAGTGGGTTGATATGATTAACCTCTATAATCTTAAACAAATAGTCAACACTCCCACTAGAGTCACATCATCCAGCAGTACTCTGATAGATCATATCTATGTTACTGATCACCATAATATTGTCGAATGTTGTGTTCCAGCCAATGGTTGCAGCGATCATTTTCCTGTCTGTTTAACATGGTCAAGAAAGGGTGTCAAAATTCCTAAAGTTGGTCACAAGACACTAAAATACCGCTCTTTTTCTCAATTTAACGAAGACACCTTTCTACATGAACTTTGGAATTCCCCACTATCTGATACTTACAATTTTACGGATCCGGACGAAGCCCTAACACATTGGCTTAGTGCCTTCAATGACATATACGATAAACATGCTCCGTGGAGAATAAAGAGAGTTAGGCACATT
This sequence comes from Littorina saxatilis, assembly GCF_037325665.1. Lineage (NCBI taxonomy): Eukaryota > Metazoa > Mollusca > Gastropoda > Littorinimorpha > Littorinidae > Littorina > Littorina saxatilis. Next base: position 3,958 of record NW_027127687.1, on the reverse strand, counting down.
GTAAAACCTAAATGGTTTGATAATGATTTACAACATGCCATTGACCATCGCGATTTTTTAAAGTCGGTTGGCAAGGAAGAGGAATACAGAGAACAGAGAAATAAGGTAAATTCACTTAAACGAACAAAAAAGATAAAATATTTTCGTGACCTAGCATCAAGTTCAAAGCAAAACTCAAAGAATATATGGAAGGCAATAAATGAACTTACGAATAAAAAGGCTGCCAGTCATCCGAGTTGTATCAAGGACATATCTCCCGATGCTTTAAACACACATTTTTTCCAAAATTGCTGAAACTGTGATTAAAAATGACAAGTCCAAATTAAATGATTTGAAAGTTTTAGAAGAATTTTGCAAATCAAAACAAATTTCATGTCAAGCAAAAATTCCCCTTCTTACAGTACCTGAAGTTTTTCACGCACTTACACACCTCAAGCAAACAGGCACCCGGGGGCTCGATGGGCTTGATGGTAGGATTCTTAAATTGTCAGCCCCCGTAATTTCTGAAACACTTACCTACATTTACAATCTCTGTTTAGACAAAAAATATTTTCCAGTCGCCCTGAAACAGGCTAAAGTCATTCCTCTGTTTAAATCAGGTGACAAAAGAGACCCCTCAAATTATAGGCCAATTTCCATTTTGTCTGTGTTATCAAAACCACTGGAAAAGCATATCAACAAACACATCCTAACACATTTCAACCAAAACAACTTATTCCATCCTAAACAATCAGGATTTAGAGCTAAGCATTCCTGCCACACTGCCTTAATCTCTCTTGTTGATCAGTGGTTGGACAAAATAAACGATAATGAATTCTGTGGTGCCATTTTCGTAGACTTTGCAAAAGCCTTTGACGTAATTGATCACACATTATTGCTTAGAAAATTCGGTTTGTATGGCGTCGGATATGATACTATCAATCTTGTCAGTTCATTCCTCTCTGACAGACAACAGACAGTTCTTACAAACACTAGAGCATCGAGCATGCAAGCTGTAGATTACGGTGTACCACAAGGATCGGTATTAGGACCTCTGCTCTTCTCAATATATGTTAATGACCTCCCCCTTTATATTCAACATTTATGTGAACTTTTTGCAGATGATACCACAATTCACTCCAGTAACAAAAATTTAACTCGCTTATCAGAATCCCTCCAAGGAAGTCTAAACCAGCTGACAGAATGGACTGACCTAAATCACATGTCTCTTAACCCAAAGAAAACCAAATATATGATAATTACAACTAGACAAAAACGACAGAATTTTACCTCAACTGGTCCCGATTTAATGATTGACGGCAATATAGTGGAAAAAGTCGACCATCACAAAGTTCTAGGTGTCCACATCGATAACAACCTGTCTTGGTCAACTCACATTGAACAACTTAGTAAATTAGTGTCAAAGAAAGTGTACCTCTTATCTAGAATTAAACACTTCCTTAATTGTCAAGCCAGGAAGTTATTTTTCACTGCTCATATTCAGTCTCTTATTGATTACGCATCCACTCTATGGGACTCTGCAAGTGATAATTCCCTAAAGCTACTCAGCAGATTACACAAAAGAGCGCTAAAAGTAGTATTACTCAAACAGACTACTCTCACCGACTCAGACTACATCAACATAGGGGTCCTACCTCTGAAGTCAAGAATGAATTACAACAAAGGAATAATGATGCATAAAATTATGACAGAAAATGCACCCAAAACCATTTGCTCAAAGTTCTCTTTGAAGAATTCGCACCACTTTATAAAACTAAACACTCCTCTTCCTAGGATAGACCTATTTAAATCAGGTCTTGTTTATTCAGGAAGCAGCCTCTGGAACGCTCTTCCGGACGCCCTGCGGCAATCCACCAACACAGATTCTTTTAGAACCAAATATTCTTTCCATTTAATGAACTCTATGAACAAATAAACTTGATTGGTATGTTCTCTTTGTATACAGTTGTTCATTATCGGAATTATGGTTTTATTGTGACAAAATCACGAAGATTTGGCTCTGTAATACATTGTTTTGCTGAGCTAATGTATTGTTGGGTTACTTTCCGTTTATCTTCATTGCTTTACACCCAATTTTGAACACTACCTTATGATCTACAATGCTTCTACATAATGCGCTTCATGTACATAAACTTATATGTTCTACCATTAATGTTTTTATGTAACCTTTTTTTCCCTAGTCATAGTTATAGTAAAATAGTTTAGTCCCTCTTTAGGGCGAGGGCCAGATGCAAAAAAGCATACCTATACCTACCCTCGAAAAATAAAGATTTGTCATTGTCATTGTCATTGTCTCTCTCTCTCTCTCTCTCTCTCTATCTGCCTCTGTGTGCCTCTCTCACTTTCTCCCCTCTCTCTCTCTTTTTCCACATGTGCTCACAGAATCGTTTTTGGATTTCCAACAGCGAGAAATGATCGCGATTGTACATGCTACATGCTTCGGTTTTCAGCAAACTTTGTACTTCGATTTCGACTTTTGGTAGTATGTGTTATGTTGCATTCCCCTTGGCTTCTATATGAGTTTGTTGCCTTAGTACAATAAACAGTTCTGAGTTCTCTCTCTCTCTCTCTCTCTCTCTCTCTCTCTCTCTCTCTCTCTCTCTCTCTCTCTCTCTCTCTCTCTCTCTCTCTCTCTCTCCCCTCTCTCTCTCTCTCTCTTTCGACCCCTATGTCCACTCTCTATTTCCATCTTGTGCAAGGTCGTAGTGTTATTTCCACTGTTTCATTTTTCTTGAGAACACTTCTTCCAAATATTTTGGTAAAACCAAGTACTGTAAGTCCACTTGCTTCCGAGGCTACGTGTTGCTTATCTTTTATATATATATTTTTTTTTTATAGAAGGCTTTGCTTTTTAGACCATTCAGAACACAACGGGCAATATGTGTATCAGTGATATCACTGTCCACCATTTATCCTTATCTCTCTCTCTTCACCCCCCCCCCCCCCCATTCTTCAACAGAAATAACACAACATAAGGTAGGCTACTTCGTACGTGTGTGTTAGTGTGTCCGAGAGAGATAGACAAGAAATATGAAGCTTCTCCACTATCTTGGTAGTATTATGACATTTATTAAAATAAATAGTAACAAGAAGGCACCTACGCGGTTCATACTTAACACTAGAAACTTAATTATGATGAAAACAGTATTTGTAAAGTCATTTGAAGTCACACGATAACAATCACAAATGGTTTAGTAGAGCCGACCACAAAGTGCAGAGCTAAAATGTGTGTAAAAATGTGTGTGAAAATCAAGTCCGTTTGTCCACAGGGATCAATCAATCAATGAGGCTTCAATTAATGAGGCTTATATCGCGCATATTCCGTGGGTACAGTTCTAGGCGCTCTGCAGTGATGCCGTGTGAGATGAAATTTTAGATTGCAGCCATTTTCGGCGCATATTTACCTTTCACGGCCTATTATTCCAAGTCACACGGGTATAGGTAGACAATTATTAACTGTGCCTAAGCAATTTTGCCAGGAAAGGCCCTTTTGTCAATCGTGGGATCGTTAACGTACACACCCAATGTAGTGTACACGGGGGGAGGGTTCGGACACCGAAGAGAGTCTGCACACAAAGTTGACTCTGAAATAAATTTCCGCCGAACCTGGGATCGAACTCACGCTGACAGCGGCCAACTGAATACAAATCCAGCGCGCTACCAACTGAGCTATATCCCCAGGGATGCTGGGCAGCAGTCAAATGGGGTCGCTCAATCTGCGCAAATCGAGTCTAATGGGTCGCACGTCCCCATTTAACGGTAGCGTCCCCATTTCACTGCTGTACAGTGACAATCGTCCCCATTTGTCGATAAAACCACAAACAACACATTTTTGTTTGTTTGTTTGCTTAAAGCCCAGCCGACCACGAAGGGCCATATCAGGGCGGTGCTGCCTTTCACATATAACGTGCGCCGACACACAAGACAGAAGTCGCAGCACAGGCTTCGTGTCTCACCC
>NW_027127686.1:10000-23548 GCF_037325665.1 Littorina saxatilis | reverse complement strand
ATCTGACATGCAAAAAAGCGATAATGAATAACATATGAAATAAAATAACACAAATAATCCAAGCGGAAATGGCTCAGTCTTCATACACTTCCGCAGACTGTGCGGCTGCAACTCTCCCTCGACCCTCCCTTACCTCAATTCAAACCCTGAGGTTCTTCATGTTTCCTGGCGAGGTCTTGAAAGGACATTCTGTGAAAGGTGTGGATGGAACTTTCATCGAAGGCGAAGAAGAAGAATGCTCTCTGTCATGAATGTAAAAAATATAAAAAATATAAAAAGGGGGGGGGGGGGGAGTTGGGTTGGGATTTATGCTTAAACGAACCGTATTCTCCTGCTCGTCATCCGTAAATCATCATCAATCCGGTTAGGTCTGTAACTGGAATGAGAGCATCACTCGACGAGGAACGGTTCACAGCCTTAGCCTACTGCTTGATGTACAGAGTGGTGGGTTTTGTTTTTTTTAACTTGATCAGGTTTTGTTTTTTTAAATGACTTATGTGTCAGTTTGCCAAGTTAATTGCCGTTCTGCACAGGAATCAGCAAGGCTTTTAACTTTTGGCATGTATTCAAATGTAGTGATGATCTTACCTCATGGAAACGAATGCAAAGATCTGTGTCGGTTTGCATGATATTTTGACAAGAAGGACTGTAACTTTAAAGAAGAAAGGGAAACAATCAATAGAGAGAGAAGTAGAAAAATGGAACGCTGTTATCAAACTGCGAAAGGCGGTGGGGCAGGGAGGTGGGTGGGGGGAGTTGCATGTTGGAAAATGGGTTGTTGTTGTCAAATTACGAAGAGGGGGGGGGGGGGGGGGGGGGTGCGTTGATGAAAAATGGGTCCCTGTTGTCAAACTGCAGTAAAAGGCAACATAACAGGGGACGGATACAATGAAACTGACGCTGATCTATTGGACCCCTCTCTCTCTCTCTGTCTCTGTCTGTCTCTCTGCCACTAACGGATGCTGGGCCTTACGGAGGATAGCAGGGGGAACCTGACTCGGACAGCAGGTCGTACAATTACACCACGTGCAATGCAGGGCAGGGAACCCGAGCTGTAAACCCTAGCCTGATTGGATGAGATGAGGACATTGTGCTTATTGTTCTCCTCCACTCTTTGTGGGGCCTGCCTGCTCGGAGGTCGCTCAATGACACGACATGCAAAGCCAGGCACGTTTTTAAACGCTCTCCAAGAAACTTGAACCTTTTATTTCCAGCCAGGAGCTTTGCTGTTTCTTCTTGCTTGAGGGCGGGATCCTGTACTTGTCTGAGCCTCGGTCGGGCAGCACTTCCATGACAAAGAGAAAGAGAGACAAACATGCAAGACACACACTTTTGGGGGGCATTTAGAGGAAACTTGACTATTTAACTCAGGCCACCTCCGAAGAAACATGCCTGTCTTTTTCTTCTTCGTCTCCGTCTTCTTGTTGCAGCTCGCTCCGTATTTTTAATTCTGGGTAATGGTTGAACAATGAGACAACATGCGAAGAGGCTAGGGGGGTTTTTGGAGGCGTCCTCTGAGAAGAGGGATTTTTCCAGCTCCGATTTGATGTGATGAAGCATTGTGCGTTTTTTGGCTGAGGTCGCTTTTTGCCGAGGCCGCAGCCGACTTGGCGTGGAGATTGCTCAATTACATGACATGCAACACTCGCAGGTTTTTGTTCCCCAATGTGCTAGTTTTTGACACGGTGTTGACGTTGCCTATTTGAAATTGTGAAGAATTTTGATTCTTTATTTGACGCTGCGTTTTTGACATTTTCATCACAATTGATTCTTATACCGCATCATAGCATATAGCATCATAGCAACATCAAGTGTTTTTCATTGCCGGTGGACATTTCTACTTGTTTGTTTGTTTGTTTGTTTTGCCTTGATCTTTTGTAAAGCTGAAAGAGCTGACTTTCTCTTTGCCTTTTGCAGTTAAAACAGTAATGATGAACGTGTTTTGAAGAAATGTGATTCTTATACTGCATATATGATTTGTTTTAATGTCGACAATTTCCAAGCTGAAGAGACCCCCCGCGGGTTAGGGGGAAAAATTTACCCGATGCTCCCCAGCATGTCGTAAGAGGCGACTAACGGATTCTGTTTCTCCTTTTACCCTTGTTAAGTGTTTCTTGTATAGAATATAGTCAATGTTTGTAAAGATTTTAGTCAAGCAGTATGTAAGAAATGTTAAGTCCTTTGTACTGGAAACTTGCATTCTCCCAGTAAGGTAATATATTGTACTACGTTGCAAGCCCCTGGAGCAATTTTTTGATTAGTGCTTTTGTGAACAAGAAACAATTAACAAGTGGCTCTATCCCATCTCCACCCCCCCCCCCCCCCTTCCCCGTCGCGATATAACCTTCGTGGTTGAAAACGACGTTAAACACCAAATAGAGAAAGAAAGAACAAGCTGAAGAGCACTTTTTCATCTTTTGCTGTTTTGAAATAGTAATGCTGAACACGCTAGAAGTTTGAAGAAGTTTGAATCTGATACTGTATCATAGCATATTGATATAGTGCTGCATGAAGTTGTTTTTTTTTTCAGAATTTTTTGTGTAGACATTTCTACTTGTTTGTTTGTTTGTTTGTTTGTTTGTGTGTATATTTGTTTGTTTGTTCGTTTGTTTTGCCTTGATCGTTTCTGAGGTGAAGTAGAGGACAGTTTTTCATCTGCCTTTTGGTGACGAAACAGTACTGTTGAACATCCTAGAAATTCTTGTACCAGGCTTGGGAGGAAGGGGGAAGAGGGTTAGGACGTGAGAAATATAATAGTTTCTTTACTGTCAGTTCAGTTCAACACAGTGCTACGCTGGTACATGTCCTAAAGAGAGCAAGGATGAGAGAGACTCTTTGATCCCGTTCAAACAAAAATACAAACAATCAAATAAAAAAATAAAATAAAAACACAGACAGACATGAATTGCTTTATGGCCAAAGTTCCCCAAACAATAATCATCCTTGTGTTGCTACTGCCACATGAGCAAGTTTTATCCCCCAGCTTACGCGGCGGAAAAGTTGTGCATTCAGACTTGTCAAACGCGAGCGACGCCTGACTCGACGATCCGCTCTTCGATCAGAGGACAGCATTAGGAATCGATGCAAGATGCTTTTGAAGCGGCAGGTTACAGCTCAGACGTGCTAGTTGCACGAGCTTTAAAGAAGAGATCAGACGGTCCCGAGCGGGTGTAAGTGTCGTCCTGAGGAGCTGGGATGTTAACACTGACGGATGTGATCGTACAATCAATTGGGGCAAATTGTCGGCCTGTGCACCTTACAGGCACTTTACAGGCAGGGAGCGTTCACGCAAAGCAAGGTCTTGCTGCATCGTCGGTATTGCAGACATTCAAAAACACTCCGCAGAACCCCACCGATAACTGGAGAAGAAAGTTGTGCGTGGCGTGACTTATTCACTTGGCGCGGTGTGGCAAAGTTTGGTTTCAGGGTTCAACTCTCTTCACGGCTAACACACCAAACTGAAAATATAAACGGATGGAGTCATACATTCTTTTCAAATGCTTGAGTGAATGCCGTTTTGGCAGTCAAGAAACAAAAACCGAAGCATCTTTTTCTTATCCATTCCCCACCCCCACCCCCTTTGCCGTTTGGCATCCTTGCGGGCGTTTTGTGTCGTGGTTTATGGCAGGTGTTCAAGTGGACTTCCGGCTCCCTTGCTGGATACAACCGAGACAACAGGGGGAAAGGGTTCGAATTAGTTACTTCAAGGTTTTAGAAAAAATGTCAAAGGCTTGTTAACTTTCAGCCAAACTGAAAGCTGCAAAGAGAGAGCCATTTCGCTGCTTTCCCATTTTAGACCGTGTTGCGATTCAGGTTTTAAAGAGCTGATGGTTGAAAGGCGGGTGTGGATAAAAAAAAAAGATTAAAAAAATAAGTTATTGGTTGGAAGTGATCTTCGTCCCTCAAAAGGCACAAGGATCATCTTATATCCATCGTCTTTTAATTAAACTGAACTTTGATGGACTTTTCCTTGTCCAAAAAGCAGGCGTTTGGCGGACGACCATCATAACTCCCAGAATGAATTATTGCTAATCTCGAATATATTTGTCAAGTTAAGAAAAAGATCTTGAAATAATGAGGCAGAGCGCTGTTTAGAGATCTGATAAACAAAGGGAAGTGATCTAAGAAAGAGATCGTAAAGTGCCCGTGCGTATGTCACTAACTCACCAGATTTTCCTGTGACAACTTTGTTTTATCAGTGATGCGGCTTTTGATTCCAGGCAAATGGCACACTTTGCTGTTTACATGATCACTTGTGATTATTCCAGAAGTTGTTATTTGTAAACTGGCAACTTACTTTTTGGAGAACTAGTTCTCGAAATGGTGGAGCTTCTCGCAGGTTCTGGTCGACATCAACATTCATGCAAGTCAGTTTGTATTCCTTCTTGTGCCTGAAAGCGCTTTTGAAGTCTGAACTGTTATGCCGTTTCTTGATAGATGTTGTCAAGTCGTTATTTATTCCAGGCCAGATGGCGGGCTGCTGAGCATAATAATTCTTATACCGCTGAATATTTACGAGTGAAGAGAATTCTGTTCGGCAATGCACATTCATTTCTTGTCAGAAACCAACCTTGACAAATCCTGTGCGGCCTCACATCATGCAAGTTGGCCCTGAATTAATGAGTATTTATGAGGTCGTATGAGGCCAAGTAAACGGACCTTTTTTTTTACGCACATCATATTATGACTAATTTGACAGACCGGAGGTGCATCTGAGTAAATAGTATCGACCTGGGAGGTCAAACCCTTTTCCATTCACGTCATTTTTCCTAGAGTCTCTTGGTGCATCGGAATCACACAAATATCTCGCCATATCTTCTCTCCTCCGGTGTAATTGTTTTGATTGGACGCAGTGGAATAGTTGGCAGCGGCGTGAGTAAGCCTGGGTGTGTTTTCTTCTTCTTTTAATGTTTCTTTTGCCCTCTCTGTACAGGTGGCTTCTGGATGTAATTACGCTATTCACAAACGTTGCAACCCTTTCCTGGTGTTTGGATTAACCTGGCATCTGGGTGGTTTAGGGGTTACAGGTATTCGTTGCATGACGTTTGTCTGGCTTATAAAAATGTATACTGCAATTCTTGTCACGGGTCGGGAGCGTTCGGACTTGATCAAAACATCCTCTAACGTCATTATACAGAGAAAGAGACAGCTGCAGAGAGAGAGGTTTGTTATTGTCTGAAAGTTCCATGCGCGGTAGTCAGACCTGTTTACCCTTACGATTTTCGCGTAATTTATTACAATTTTCTGCAAAAAATACGCCATTCCGCTATCCGTGTCAAGACTACGATTTTCATAAATGAAAAAAATGTTTAAAAACAAAAAAAACATTTTTATTTTTTTTTATTAATTCACATGTTTGGCATTGTTTTTTCAATGGCAAAATGGGGTGAAAAAGCACAGGACTGACCAGAGATCATGTCTGTCTGATGAGACGCTGGAGAGCCTTCTAGTGGTGAAATCTCGTCCTCACTCATTCGGCAAGCGCAAGTACAGTGGAGAAGCGCGTGACAGACTGAAAAGGGCCTACTACGAGTAAAAGAAAAAGAATCGGTGATGCATGTGCTTTTGATGTGATCTTCTTTGAGATTATGATGACTACAAAAACTGACTGATGTGTTTTGTTTGTGAATGATGGATATATGTGCATGATTGCGTTTCGCAGACACAGTTGTCATGTGCGTTGTAATTGGCGACGAATGCTGGATGATTACTATTTTTGTGCCAGGATTACTATTTTTGGGCCTGAGCATTACTCCAAAACACTTATGGGGGTAAACAGATCTGGGTAGTGCCTTCCACATACCATTGCAAATGTGCTCATATTAGGGAAGGGGTATAGTTGTGGATGGATGTTTAGGTGTGGATGAGAAAAAGACAGAGGGACAAAGACGCCCACACACACACACGCACACACACACACACACACACACACACACACACACACACACACACACACACGCACGCACACACACACACTTTTCCAAGTTGCACAGGACAGCGCGGGGCGTTTAAATGTGCTTTAGGATTCCCGCTTGACTGAGCGTCAGGTCGTGATGGGGTGTCGCCGCTCCTCAGGGCGCTGTGATCGCTCGGGCGGGAAGAGGAAGAGAGGATTGGTGGGCCATCGGGTCATCGTTTTTTTATTGTGTGTGTGTGTGTGTGTGTGTGTGTGTGTGTGTGTGTGTGTGTGTGTGTGTGTGTGTGTGTGAAATATTTGTTTGTTTATGTTTTTGTGTGTGTGTGTGTGGGGGGGGGGGGGTACAAGGATGGCAGGTGGTTTTTTTATTTGCCGTATTACTTGCGCGTCCTCTTCTGTATTTGCTGTTTACGGGGAACGGAACAGACTTTCAGACATTTGCTAAGTAGTATTTCTTTCTCACTGGTTTCATCTGATAACTTAGTCTTTTTTGGTTGAATCATTGTCATGAGAGCATCATCATCATCATCATCATCATCATCATCATCATCATCATCATCATCATCATCATCATCATCATTATCATTATCATCATCATCATTATCGCCGCTATCATAGGCTTTGGGATGAGCTTCCGGGGTTGTCAGAGCCCAGTACAAACGACCAATCAATCAAAATATAAATCGATCAGCCAAATATCGATCCATAGATCATCATGATCATTAACAGTATTGTCGTCAGTATCATTTTAATTCTTCTCCCCCTGCGACCTGGGGTGAGTTGTTCTCCTTCTAGAAACAACCCCTTACGAATGTTTGGTCGTGTAAATGTTTAATGGCTTGTACATCCCTTGTATTACATTCTGTCATGAGCCCTTGGCCCGAGTGGAAAATTGTCAACTATTGGCATGAAATCGGAGCAACCTTAAAAGGGAGTGACTATTACAAATGGAACTTTGTATATTTACACCGCCAGACTGAATAACGATGCAATGTCTGTGCATATAAGAAAAATCATGGTCCTCTCTTTCATGCAAAAACATTGGAGACAGTCATCTTGGCTCAACATTGTTTCTGTTCTTGTTTTGTTTATTTAGAGTGAACATATTATATTTCCTAACAGTCGAGTAACTCTATTATGCGGAATAAATATAAAATTGTATATCTACGAACGTATCTTTGGACGTTATATGACTCCTAGATCCTATCATCATCAGGTCTGACGGGCTGGGCTCTTGAAACTGCTTGACATGTGTCACAAAAATTGCAAAAAAACGCAAAATATGCCATCAACAGGATTTCTCACTTTCACCTCAAATACCTTTCTCTCACCGACCACTGAAAATAAACACCCGAGGAAGATAGACTGAGCCAGAAAGGCCAGGCTTAACTTGTTTTTGCCTTCTGAGGGTACTTCAGAAAGACGGGCTTTTAAAGGACGTTTAGAATCAGCCCACAGGGCTATTCGTCTCGGGAGATTCATGGAATTGAACTTAAATTTTACAGCTAAAGCAATCGCAAAAAAGAGAGTGGGTCGCATTGAACTTTTCTTTCTTCCTTTAGCGTATCCAATTCATGTGCTGAAGTATGCGTGCCGAAGCGACGGATGCCTGCAATTTGATTTGGTTTTATTTCATGTGGTTTCTTACTTTTTGTATCTGTTTTTTGTCGCCCCGTCCCGCATTGTGCATGCATTCGTCCTGTATAGAATTCGCTGGCATGTGTAATGTCTTCTGACTGGAAGCTATTTTCGATGAGAATGAAAATCGCACGAGAACTTTTTTTCAGTGTGGTCTTCTGGTGGGTTTTTTCGTGTTTTTTTCCTGTGTTTTTTGTTTTGTTGTTGACGTAGCGTTACTGTTCCAGTGTTCCTATCGTCATGCACTTCTCGCTGCCACCTTCTGGTGGGTTGTTTCAACCTTATGTTTTATTTTCTGCTGTTTGTGTGGGGGTGGGGGTCTAGGGGTGGGGTAGTGTGTGTATGTGTGTATATGTGTGTTTGTGTGTGTGCTTGTGTCTTCTTATTATTTTATCTTCTTCATTCGTTTCTGTGTTTGTAACGCTGTTTGAAACGTGCCACACGATTGTACGTGTAAGTGCGGGTCTGACTTCATCGCGCGCAATGTAAGTCAATATTTGCCTCAGTTAGAAGTGCGTGGTGTGAGAAGTGTTGACGGAAACGATACTTTTAAATCGGTATTATCATCGCTGTGCTTTTTTTAAATTTGATTAATTATCGTATTACTGTAAGTGTAGTTCATTTGTTGCCTTTTTTCTCCGTCTTTTAATTAATTGTCAGAAGAGTCTTGTTCTTTCAGTCGGTGTCGTTTCTCGTTAAAGAAAAGAAGAGAACAAGACTTTTACTCGCTATTTAACATAACAGCCATTGGGGATTGTCCTGGTTTGGTACGCATTCCTATACAAGCATACATCCCTAATAAATGCATTACATTGATCAAAAGAACAAACACACCATTTGTTGACTCTACGAATTGTTATTGATATCAAGTGACACTAAGGCTCAAGATTACTCATTAGCTTTACGAGCATAACTCTTACAATAGGGGTTGGTGGGAACTTCTAGGGCCCTTTTGACGTTTGTATAAAGCCTTCTTTTTACCGTTAGATGGTGTGTTTTAGTTTGTGTCGGGCGTACGTGGCTTCATGGTTTTAACAATTAACAACAAGTTAAAAACAACTGATGGTCTGGTTCAGATGACGCTAATTCTTTGAATATGGTGTAAAGCAGTGAAGCAGTTAGTAAATACGAAAGTCAACTTTTGTGATTTTCATTTTTATCACTGATAATTGTTTTCTGCCATTTAATAAAATAAAAAAATACTGATGCTCTTGTTTCTGTTTTGCCAGTTTTGTCTTCTTCTTGTGCGCCTGGACTGGACTTCCCTGAAACCTCTCACCCCCTTTCTTCGGTTTTCCTCCCGCTTTTCATCATACGCGTTCTCCCTCTCTTGTTTCTCGTCACACGCCTTTAAATTATGTTTTGCTCTTTGTTCGACCTCCTTTGTTGTTTTTTGCTTCTTTTTTTGTTTTGTTTTTGTCAATCGTCTTTTGTTGTTTGTTTGAAGCCTGCATAGAACCTCCCAGAGGCCTCGCTTCCCCCCTCTTCTGTTGTCACCTTCCCCCATCCCCCATCCTCACTTCCCCTCCCCTCCCCTCCTTAATACACACGAACGCAAAAGCCTTCTTCGTGATTCTCCTTCCTTTGCCTCACTGTTCTCTCAGTTAGTTTTGTAAGTTTGTTTTCTAATTTTATTTCTTCTTGGTGTTTTTTGTCGGTTTGGGGTTGCTGTTTGACGTTGTTGTTTTTTGATTTCCCTCCTTCGAGCAATGCTTCAACGTCCCACGCTCTTCCTCTTGTGCTTGTCCATGCTTAAGAGTTCGGTCTGCTCCGCTATAAGTGGACATCTCTCAAGCCTCTTACCGTCCACGAGGTTCCCCTCCCCCCCCCCTTTCCCAATCCCCACCTCCTCTCGCCGCGATGATTGGGCGATCATTTCCCTGTTTACGCGCTGTTAGGTAAATGGTGTTGGCCAGCCCATGGATCACTGGGCGGGCGCTCTCGGGAGAAAGATTGCTTTAGTCCCTACAACAAGAGTCAAGGGGAGCCAGGGCATTCCTGTCCAAATCGTCATCAACTCACTCTGGAAGGCAGAAAATACACAGGGCTGTTGGCCGGGGCGTTCGAGGGGGGTTAAGCGTCAGAGGAGGTGGGGGGGGGGGGGAGGTGTGTATGAGGTCGTGTCCTTCATAGACAGTGTGATTAATTTGTTTCTGATCGTTATAGGGTACTGTTCAGGTTCAAGGCTGAAGATTAGTGGATCTTTGCAGTTACAAAAACGATTAGGGCGCATGTGTATGCAAGGCCATTGAGAGGAGCACACTGGTCCTGGACACATTTACACAAGCACGCACACATCGAGACACACTTGCACGCACGGGGTCTACAGACAGAGAGAGAGAGAGAGAGAGAGAGAGAGAGAGAGAGAGAGAGAGAGAGAGAGAGAGAGAGAGAGAGAGAGAGAGACGCACGCACGCACTCACACACACAACCACACACGACAACACACACACACACGACAACACACGCACTCACACACACACACACACTGACACACGACAACACACGCACTCGCACACACACACACACGCACTCGCACACACACACACACACACACACACACACACACACTTTGACAAACCGAAACCAGTAAAGTCGTTTGGATAGTCTCCCTTGTCGATTTGAGCTCTTTACGTTCTAACGCAGGAGTTGCCTTCCTTGTTTCGACGTCTCAAAAAGAAGTCGTTCTCCAAAGATACAATGCATATATGGCAGAAAGGAAGCTTGTGCAGTTGTCTCTCCGTGCACGGGCAAATGGACAAGTCTAAAGTGACAACAGAAAAGGGAATGGCCTAATTAGGAGACACAAGAAAATATAAAGGTAGTGGAGAGACTGCCCCTGAATATATGGATAAGGTGGAGTGGAGAGTTTAATAGAGAGTTCATGTGTTTGCGCGCCCGTGTGTTTGTGTGTGTGTGTGTGTGTGTGTGTGTGTGTTGATGATAGTGTTGATAGAGGTGAAAGGCTACGCCTTTTCTTCCAACCTGTCCCGAGAGAGAAAGAAAGAGATAGAGAGAAATTGATTTGATAAAGACACTGAGATTGTTTGCAACAAGGCCAATAAACAAAGAAGGACCAGGTCGAATGATCCTTGCTTTCCGAATGGGTGTTTTTCAAAAAGTAATTAACTTCGTCTGAAATGCCGTGAACTCTTTGTTTTTATTCTAGCACTCACACATACACACACATGTTCAGACACGCACGCACACACACAGGCACATTCACACACACACACACACACACACACACTCACACACACACACACACGCACGCACACGCACGCACACACACATACGCACGCACACACACACACACACACACACACACTCACGACTCTCTGCTTGTTAGCAGGGAGCCTTATTGCACATGAGTTTATTCCTGTGAGTGTTCGATGTTAGGCTAACTTTGCAATTAGTTTATCCCTGTGTGCATATCTTATGTGGTTAGAAGCAGCTGTACTGTATTTCAGCCACTACGACTAATCCTGCAGGTACGTGCATTTACGTTTATTGTTCAGGTGTGAAACGTTTTTTGTATTGGAGATCTACACCGAAAGTATACATATTATATCCCTTCGAAGAACAGGAAATGATGGGGTTTTTTTTTATTACACATTTTTATTTATTTATTTTTTTTTACAACACATTATACATTACATCACACTTCACATCGCCACATACATACATACAACATGCATAAAGAAGAATGATCTAGAAAAGAGAGAGAAGTAGAGAGAGAGAGGGAGAAAGTTAAAGAAGGAAATGATGTTGAATAATCTTTGGGTTGGTGTAAAAGCAAAGATCTGAAGGAAGAAGAGAACTGAGGTCACTGGGCCCGGGGGACAAGGTTGGCGGGGTGGGGGGACAAGGTTGGCGGGGTGGGGGGGACAAGGTTGGCGGGGTGGGGGGGGGGGGGGTGGGGGGACAAGGTTGGCGGGGTGGGGGGGGGGGGTGGGGCGGGCGGGTGGGGGGAGGCAGTAATGAGAAAGTCCTTGAGAAGTGTAATTTAAAGATGAAAAGTCAGCATGACATTTTTTTTGTTTTTGAAAGCTGGTCTTCAAAGAAATTTAAAGGTTGCTTCCGTGGTTTTTCAGCGCAATTCAAGTACGGTTTCATTTGTGTGTTACACCAATTTCAATCACGTGTTTGATTTTCACTGTCTTTTTCTCTTTCTTTCCTTCTTACTTACCTTCTTTTTATTGTGAGGTTTGCTTCGCATTTCAAGTACGGTTTCTCCTGTATGTTACACCAATTTCATTCAAGTTTGTTTTCTCTCTTTTCCTTCTTCCTGCGTTTCTTTATTCAGTTTTTTTTTATCATGGCGATGTTGGCCTTTTTGAACTGACCGAGAGAAAAGGGAAGCGAGTGCTTTTATGATATCTTGGAAGGTTAGAGGGGGGGTGGGGGGCGTGGTGTGGTCGGAAGCTTGGGGGGGGGGGGGGGGTATATTTTACAACTTTTGATTGAACCTGCTGTGGTGTCATGCTTGTTAGTGTTATGTCAGAGTTTGCCGCACACACATGTAATGACACCACTGCACCTGTAGGTATAATGGCGTCACTGCTGCAGAGGCTCGTCGTACAGACCCACAGAAGTACATCAAGTATGAATAGTACTGCAATAACGCCTGCTATTTTCCGTTTACGGACCTACGATCTTTCCAAAATAGTTTCAGAGTTAACAAGATTTTGACTGATAAAAAAAATACTGTTTTATTTGCCGACTAGGTACAGTTATGTCTGCAACAGTACAAAGATACCAACCAGGTTGGGGAAAAAAATCGTTTAGTGTAACAACTATGGAGCGAGTGACTCACAGGACTACAGCGATTACATCCTCGCCCACTGGCAGACCCCATCATGCTGTGTGGCATGTTTATGAGGACGACCAAGTGCTCTCGCGAGTTCACACAGGCTGTGTCTGCTTCGTCTTTGGTGCTCTTGGTCTCTGGCACACTAGAAGGGGGGGGGGGGGGGGTGAGTTTGGACAAGACAAATAAAGTTATGATTCCGGGACAACATGTATAGTGATGATTGGTGGTGTCTTGAGTGTGCTGTGTATGTGAAGGAAGAGAAGGCGTTTGTAATTAAAATGTGCTTACAATTTAAATGTGTGTTCAATCATTTCTGAAGGATGTATGTTTGATCAAAGAATAGTAGTTTGTAGGAAAGTTGGGTACTTTTGATAATTGCACAGTTTTGGTTTTCTGTGTGTCTGATAATGTCTTCAGGCCGCAACCGTCCAGGGAAATGCACGGAGGCTGGGAAGAGAGAGAGGAGGGGGAGGGGGGGTGTGAATGAGCCACAAAACAACCAGCATGATAGAGCAGATAGCACAGATTTCATGCACACGGGGATGAGGGCTAATGGTTTGAGAGAAGCGATAGAAGATAGGTGGCGATTGAAGGTTGCCGGTTTTCTGCAGTACACAGTACTTCTCTTTGGACATCAACCACCAGGAGGTCAAGCCTACTTCATCCCACAACAGAACTCTGTGAATGCTGTTCAAGGTCACATCTGCATAGACCCTCATGGGTCACACAGGTTTAATTGGCAGCGGAGAGGGACGTATCGAGTTCAACAGACATGCAGTCCCGGAATCATAACAGTCAGAATACCACAGAAGACGGGACTATGATTATCCAAGTTGATGTTTAATGAAGCGGGTAATGACATATCGATAATCTCATGGGATTCAAATTGTGCGTGGGTGGGCATGCAGGAGGGAGGGGTGGGGATCTAGTCAAGAAGGGAGGGGGGGGGGGTCGTTGAAGGGTTCGATTGTAATTCAGTGAGGAAGTCATTCGGAAAGCCAAAGATAGAGCACGCAGGAGGAAGGCCTGGGATACAGAGGGGAGGGAGGAGATACCGTATTGAGAGGGGGGTATGTTGAAGGGGTGTTGGTGGGTGGGGAAGGGGGGGGGTCCAAGGGTTTGATTCTTACTGGGTGAGGTTAGGTGAATTGGACAGAGCTGATGCTGGCTTCGATAGATC
>NW_027127686.1:5000-7500 GCF_037325665.1 Littorina saxatilis | reverse complement strand
AGAATGTCATCAGACTTGTCAGCGACTAAGGCCGCTGATCGACCTACCCACCTTTTCCCCATTCCTCGGGAGTTTCTCGGGCACCCTGGGACCCTTACTGGGGTGGGTATCATGTCAGGACACTCAAACAGAACTTGAATGAATTATACATTTAGCATGTAGCTAGACTTGTCAGCGACAAAAGCCACGGAGCCAAAGTCCACTGACTGACTCCCTCACCTTTCTCCCAGAGGCCCGCAGTCTCTCGGACCACTCAGGGACTCTGAACGTGTTTGCTTGACAACACGGCAGCACGCATGGGGGCTCTCCTATTATTTCGATATCCTGGGTGTCCAATGGGTGTCATTCGGAGTCTGCAAGCAGAACTGAGTTAAGTCTAAAATACATTAAGACTTTTCAGCTACAAAGGCCACTGATCGACATCCTCACTTTGTCCCATAACTGCATACAACCCCGAAGCCTCTCGGGCGGGCACCCAAGGACCTTCCATGGGGCAGAGGTCATGATGGGTCCGCAAACAGAACTTCGTTGAGTTATAAATCTACCAAGTAGCACGACTTGTCAGCGACAAAGGCCACTACCCGCCTTCCTCACCTTTCAACAAATACTCAACAGTCTCTCGGGCACTAAGGAACCCTCCCTGGGGCGGATATAATGACGACCTCGCGAGGGTTATGCGACAGGACTTGTGAGGGTTTATCAAGAACGCATCTGACTTCGCAAAACAAAAAAACTTGCGACTTGGACATAACATCCACCCCAGCTAGGTCTTGACCCAACAACCATCGCTGCTTTGTCCTGGGGGAGGTTGAATGGGCCAGCAACAGTCGGTCAACTGCAGTTGAACGAATGAAATGCAGTAATGCGACAAAATCGGGTTACATGAAAAAGACTTCAGTCGGCTGGCTGTGCCTCATCGCACGGAGAGTTGCCCAATTACAGTGCTCGCCTCCCCAGAACCATTTTGGGACAACCGCAGTAGGGTGACAGAGCGGTGGTCCGACTGTTGTCCCAATTACAGTTAAACATAAGTTTATTTTAACAAAGGTTACAATCATGACATGTATACAAAGTTCACAGAAACAGCAACAAGCTAGAAGCTTATAGTGGTGTTCCTGCATGACAGTACAACATAAGGCGGTAACGGCTGAAAAATTTGTCTCAATAAACCAAATCTATTAATAACGTAATGAACGTTGCATAATGATGATAAAGAAATTACAGTTCTGCCCTCCCTAGAACAATGTTCGGTCACCAGCAGTCGGGTGACAGAGCGGTGGTCCGGTGGTCCGGTGGTCCGACTGTGGTCCCAGTGACAGTGCTGCCCTCCCCAGAACAATGTTCGGTCACCAGCAGTCGGGTGACGAAGCGGTGGTCCGACTATCACCGCGAGTCTATGAAACCGGCTCCTGCGGGCGGTCCGTTGTTCAGATGATCACTTTCCGCGCCCCCGCTGCAATCAGCGAGCCCCCTCCCTGGCTGGCCGAGATTGCCAGACGTGCAGCCTGGGAGTCCCACAAGTGTCAGGGTCAGACGGCGACCCCACAATGGGCTGGAGTGATGGCGCGCGACGTTGCGCGCTTTTTGCGTCTGACACCGCCTTAAACCGCTCCCTTTGTCGGCCTGACAGGCGCTTGTACCACTTTGTGGCCTGCCAGCTTGTTGCCCACCCCCCTTATTACCCAGCCTGGACAGTCGTTATATTTTGAGCTGCAAAGAGGGTTAATAAGTATGAAAATGAAAGAATAATATACGTACGCGCGAACGCGTG
This sequence comes from Littorina saxatilis, assembly GCF_037325665.1. Classification (NCBI taxonomy): domain Eukaryota; kingdom Metazoa; phylum Mollusca; class Gastropoda; order Littorinimorpha; family Littorinidae; genus Littorina; species Littorina saxatilis. The sequence goes on along the minus strand of NW_027127686.1, from coordinate 5,729 downwards.
CACGTGGGCACGCAGGCCGGCACAAACACACAGACCGAGGCAGAGAGATAAATAGACAGACAGACAGAGAGCTGTTCTCGACTTCGTTATACACAGTGTTCCTGACCACATCCACACGTAATTGTCCCAGGCAGTCGTCCGTGGTTCAAATTCTAGTTCTGATGCACTTTAGTTACGTCCCAGCTCTTACCAGTATTGGACACAGAATCGTTAATGCTTCTTTGAGGCTAGGGTTTTTGAGTCACTTGAGAAAAAGTGACTCTATGTAATCGGTCAGTGTTAGTCTGTCCGGCCGGCCGGCCGTCCGGCCGGCCGGCCGTCCGGCCGGCCGTCCGTAGACACCACCTTAACGTTGGACTTTTCTCGGAAACTATCAAAGCGATCCGGCTCATATTTTGTTTAGTCGTGACCTCCAATGACCTCTACACTTTAACGATGCTTTCGTTGACCTTTGACCTTTTTCAAGGTCACAGGTCAGCGTCAAAGGAAAAATTAGACATTTTATATCTTTGACAAAGTTCATCGGATGTGATTGAAACTTTGTAGGATTATTCTTTACATCAAAGTATTTACATCTGTAGCCTTTTACGAACGTTATCAGAAAAACAAGGGAGATAACTAGCCTTTTCTGTTCGGCAACACACAACTTAACGTTGGGCTTTTCTCGGAAACTATAAAAGTGACCGGGCTCAAATTTTATGTGAACGTGACTCCCAGTGACCTCTACAC
>NW_027127685.1:15000-54000 GCF_037325665.1 Littorina saxatilis | reverse complement strand
ATGGTGCATCTGACTCTAGCGAAGAGGCAACCATGAGACAAAATAAACTTAGGGGGTTCCATAACCGTCATCGACGTTACCGGCTTCTTCCAGCAAAAGAGAAACAACTAATTTCTCTACCTGTGATATAGGTTTCGCCCACAGGTGCATACCACGAGAAACACAATGGCAGGGCTGTCAGATGACTCGTGCCTCTGCCGTCAGGTGAACATTCATGTAAGCGCCCGTCATCTACGTTACCGTCATGTAGCTTGAATAATCAAGTTATCAGGGACCCCCACGGACGCCGCTCCTAGTGCGTCCCGAGACCCCCGATTTCAATTTTTAGAGGGTCCATGGACCCCCACGGCAGAATTTTAGAGGGTCCTTAGGGTCCAAAAGCCGAAAAGTCCCAGTGTACTTATAAAACATTGTGGTCACGTATTGTGTACTGTGAAGTGTCTTCTTCATTGGAATATTCTAGGTGGACATGGCAATCCAGGACCCGCTCTTCTAAAGTCTAGTGCGTCCCGGGACCCCCTCCATACATTTGTAGTACGTTATTTGGCTTCTAGTGCGTATATGACGCAGGGACGCGCTCTATGGGGAGCCCTGAATTATACACATAATATAGTACGACTACAGTACTCCTCGGATAAGGTGACCCCCCTTGGGACCAAACAAAATCGTGATCTTATCCGAGGGACACGTTAACCGATCCTCGGATAAGATCAATTTCAGTAGAAAAAAATTGATCTTATCCGAGGAGATCAGAGTTTAGTTTGAGGCCCCATAAAAGACTTCCGGCCAATTGAAAGTCAATGACGTAATAAAGGGCAGATCCAGAGAGAGACACACACTGACATACATACTGACACTGACACAGAGACCATCAGCTGCATTAGAGAGAGAGAGAAAGAGAGAGAGAGAGCGAGAGAGAGAGGAGGTGAGGTAAGACAGACAGACATAGAAAGAGAAGAGAGACACAGACAAACTGATCATGACAGACAAAGATAAAGAGAGGAGACGGAGAGAGAGACATAGAGTTAAAGAGAGAGAGAGAGAGAGAGAGAGAGAGAGAGAGAGAGAGAGAGAGAGTAGGGGGGAATTGAAAGGAAGAGAGAGAGAGAGAGAGAGACTGGAGGCTGAGAGAGAGAAAGAGATATGATAGAAGAGAGAGAGATGGCCAGAGGGGCAAAGATAGAGAGAGAGGAGAGGGGTCGGAGACTGAGTGAGAGAGAGACAGACAGAAACAGAGACCATGAGAGAAGAGAGCCGGAGAGGGGGAACGAAAGAGAGAGAGAGAGAGAGAGAGAGAGAGAGAGAGAGAGAGAGAGAGAGAGAGAGAGAGAGAGAGCTTCCAAATATCTCAAATCTTCAACAATGTCTTTTATTTTGGCCTAAAATTGGCACTACTCAAATATCGCTTTTTTTACGGGTAAAAAGGCCAGTTAGGTTTAGAATTTAAAATAGGTAGTTTAATTAAGTTTTAGTCATCAGGTCTAGGTTTTAAAACGTTAGAAGGTGGACGCGACCCACACAGGAGGCCATTTTTCCCGCCCCAAGGCCATAGGGACGGCACTTATAGCGCACAATAGCTGTTGTTACGTCTTATGGCATCCCAGTCTGTCTCGGTATTTCTGGGCAATTAATTCCTTTATCGGATTTGGCTGAATCGCTCAGCTGGTCAGTTGCATAACATTTATGACCGACCCTGGGGAGGGTAGCAGCCGATAACATGTGTGTTTCAAAGCTTAAGAGGTTGTGAAGTCCTTTGAATTTGATACAGAGCAGCGTGTCTACGCGGTTGAAAGGTCTTTATCCCTTCTCTTCTTGTCTTTAACCAATGGCTTATTATCTTACAATGTTGTGTTCCTAATAGTTACTGTAGGATAGTGATTAGATGTTTTTATAATTCTAGCAAAAGTTGGATTGTGTATGTACATGTTAAGGGTGTGAGGGAGGACCGAAAATAACTTTGAGAACTTCGTCAGGGTGTGGACGTAATTTGTTGTGAGATCCGCCAACTGAGTAGTCTATACTTTGTATTGAATGAGAGAACTCTGCGAGAGTGGACATATATTGTGTAGTGTGCTGACACGATATAGTTTGACTGTTTATTGTGGCCACCCGGCTTCGGCTGGGTAGTCAAAGATAAGGAGAAGATAGACACAGGAATATATAATGTGTAATGGTGTGACTGTGTATTGTGGCCACCCGGCTTCAGCTGGGTAGTCAAAAGATGAGGAGAAGATATAGACACGGGAATAAAGTTTAAGTCTGCCATCCCAATATTCCGTATTCTGTGTGTCATCTGTTGTGTCCGTGAGGAAGAGAGAGAGAGAGAGAGAGAGAGAGAGAGAGAGAGAGAGAGAGAGAGAGAGAGAGAGAGAGAGAGAGAGAGAGAGAGAGAGACGGAATGGGAGAGAGAGAGAGAGAGAGAGAGAATGAGAGAGAGAGAATGAGAGAGAGAGAGAGACGGAATGAGAGAGAGAGAGAGAGAGAGAGAGAGAGAGAGAATGAGAGAGAGAGACGGAATGAGAGAGAGAGAGAGAGAATGAGAGAGAGAGACGGAATGAGAGAGAGAGAGAGTCGGGCAGGCCGAGAGTGAGTCTGGAACACATAACAAAGAAAAAGAGAGTACCAAAAAAGAGAAACTTTTCGAACCTCTACGACAGTAACGAGTTGTATAGTGAGATTGCATCATGTAACAGCCAAGTGGTCAGTAGGTAAAGCTATTTAGGTTCCAAGGGTTCAAGTCAGTGATAATGTAAGCAGAAACGAGACATTAATACCAAAGTGTGTCTAACGGTCAATGATTGTCTTAGAAGACCCGTCAAAGTTTGTTTAAGATAAGGAGTTAAGAGGAACGAACTGGTTTATTATGAGCGTAAGTTGGCACATGTTTGACTATTAGCAAGTTCGCAGTTGTCTATGGTAAAATTAGAACAAAATGGAAATAATCACCGGATGTTGAATAGCCAAGTAGAAAAGACGGGTTAGAAAACCGAAAGTCACAGGACGGAAGAATATAATAAGGAAAGACGGAGAAAGATATATAAAGGATGATTAAATTGATCGCTCTGTCTGCCCTGATTACTTGAAGAAGTATATAAGACGTCAGTCCAACCTGTGCCTAAATTAGCCACGGTGTATGACGACTTTAATAGGATAGAAAAATAGAATGTGAATATATTTTGTTGTGATTATTCTCAAAGTAACTTCTTAAATTGTTTTCCCGAATTGTGTGTGGTATATGAAGCTCCTTTCTCCTCTAAAGGTTTTGCGGAATGTTATTTTCTCTCTAGTCTAAACCTGTGTGATGTCGGTACTGTCAGTTATGTGTGTGTACTTTCGGTTCGCGTGTGTTCGTTGTACACGCCCACCGTGGTGGATCGCCAAGACTGGCACACTCAGTCCTATAGCAACCCACGCGACAACTAAACATACCACACCACAACGACATCACCACTCCTACCAACTCATGCACCATACATTCACACACTAACTCAACCCACAGCGGAACAGCCATGACAATCAACAATACGCACCACAATACGCGAAACGTATCAGTACCCCCCCCCCCCCCCCCCAAAAAAAAAAAAAAAACCAAAAAAAAAAACCACCCCGTGCGATACATACATTAACACACACAGACACACGCGACGGTGGCGCGGCAATATGTGTCTATTTTGTGCACTATGTTTTATGTTCGTTTAAAGCAATAAAAAAAACATTTTGTCATATCAACTACTATTTGAGTTATATCATTGTACGGATGTGATGTGTGAGGCGGGTGTGTGGCAGTGAGAGTTTGCTTTTATCTTGTGTTTTCTTATCGTCTTGTAAAGTGTTGTGTGACTATATCATTTGTAAATCCAAGCATCCCCAAAACATTCAACCACAATAATAATGCTTGTAATACATCAACACATTAAAAACATAAAATAAAAAGAAAGTTACTCTCATCCAGAGAGAGAGAGACACACACACACACACACTTACGTATACACACACGCACTTACACACACACACACTTACACACACACTTACACACACACACTTACACACACACTTACACACACACTCACACACACTCACAGCTTTTTTAAAATATTTATTTCAAAGGTGTACTTTTTTACCCGAAATTCATGCCCATATTTTTTTTAGGACACACACACAAATCTCAAACCTTACAATTCTAAAAAAAACAAACAAACCACAACAACAACAACAACTACATTCGTTCACTACATCTTTCTTCTTTCTGGTTGGGGGAGCACTCTCACCGGCGGCCTGCTTTCTTCTTTTCTTAGAAATGAGGATAACAAACTTTCACACAATCAAAAGTGTTCGCATGAAAGAAAAAAGGTCCACATCACAAAACATCCGTGATATTGAGGTAATACAGCGGGAGTCACTTAGTGACCAGGGTTGTTGTTTTTGCGGAAGCTTGTGTGTCTACCGTCCAATAGCTGTTTTTTCCTGGCTTTGTTGGTTTTTTCCCTCTCTTGATTTGTTTTTTTAAGGACCCGTCAGATTTGACTGTAACAAAGATGAGACATTAATTTTATTTAAAGACTCTGTTCAAGGGCGGATCAATTCACTTTGGAGGGGGGGGTTACAAAATGACTGCGAAGATACAAGTTGACGGCGCCGAAGGCGCCTAAGCCTCTAGGGGGGTCCGGGGGCATGCCCCCCCGGAAATTTTTTTGATCCAAAGAAGCAAAATAGAGCTATCTGGTGCATCCTGAGCCAATAAATTACCTCTTTTATGGGGGGTGGGGGGGGGGGGGGGGTTACGGAACCCGTGTAACCCCCCCCCCCCCCAGATCCGCCCTTGCTGTTATAGCCCAAGTGGAAAACTCTTTGCTCTATGTTCCTGTTATATTTTCAGTATCCCTACACTGCCTGAGATCGAATTTGGCCATGTGGAAACCCCCACACGGCTTCCTCCATGTAGACTACAATGATGTTTTAAGCGGGGAAAGGTCCTTTCGAACTAAGATATGACGGGGTTTACAGCGTGACTGTTTATGTCTAGAAGAAAATCTTCTACCAAAAATACGTTTTCAAAATTTGAGCCCTTAGCGGACTATTAACAGCAACACAAACAGATTCTCCATTCTTTCTCTGCCCCGAGTGATCCAAGGGAAGTAACCTCCTCCTCGGGCTGTTACATTGTCTTAGATGTATAAGTAGTGGTCAAGGGGGGGGGGGGGGGGGGGGCAACCACAGACACGTTCTCATAACGGTGATTATTAACAGCAACACAAACAGATTCTCCATTTTTTCTCTACCCGGAGTGATCCAAGGGAAGTAACCTCCTCCTCCTCAGGCTGTTACATTGTCTTAGATGTATAAGTAGTGGTCAAGGGGGGGCAACCACAGACACGTTCTCTAATAACGGTGATGCTGTATCAACGGTCCTCTCTCTGCATGTGTGTGTGTGTGTGTGTGTGTATGTGTGTATGTGAGTGTGTGTGTGTTATAAAAAACCCGTTAATTATCAATTCCCCGTACAGTCAGCTAGCTAACTTAGAACGACTCAAAATGCGATTAATGGGAAGTAATTCATCATAAATGGTTATGTAGAAATGTTTAGTTATTACTTCCCTTAATGTTACTATGTATACGTGTCCGGGCCGTGTGTACAGTGAGTGTGTGTGTGTATGTGTGTTTGTTTGTTCGTGTGTGTGTATGTGTGTGTGTTTGTTCGTGTGTGTGTGTGTGTGTTTGTTCGTGTGTGTGTATGTGTGTGTGTTTGTTCGTGTGTGTGTATGTGTGTGTGTTTGTTCGTGTGTGTGTGTGTGTGTATCAAATATTGATCTTAGAAATGGGACATCGAAGATCATACATAACAAACACGTCATGTGCTACGCATGTGCACACGCACGCAAACACACACACACACACACACACACACACACGCATACAAACACACTTACACACAAATACAGACAAGTCTTGTTATTGGTTTTTTTCTTTTATTTATTGACACGCCATTAAAATGTACAACAAATACACATCTATAGATAGCTCAGGTGGTAGAGCACTGGACTTGTGATCGAAAGGTTCGACACTCAACCTTTCAACCACTTCATAATATCGCTTCATAGGGTTTGTTGAAGTCATACTGCACAGATGACGGAAGAACGAGGCGGTGACGACGAAGACTGAAGGTACCGGAGCGCACACCGGCTTTAAATATACGGTCTTGTAAATCTGGCACGCACTTCATTCACGATTCGACGCACACAAGCCCCATTCTATCCTTATTCAGTTATTCTACAGAAAAACAGAAATGTTGGAGAAAAACCGTTGCTCTCGCGAAAGATGACATTATCCAGAAATGCTGCAGAAAAGACAGTTTTTCTCCAGCATTTTGGTTTTTCTGCAGAATAACTGAATAATGTCATAATCCGCTGAGGATACGATTCGGAGCACGGTGTGAATTTCTGTACCTGTAGCCGCCGGCTTTGGGACGACCTGTCACACACACCTCAAGCTGATGTATTCTGTAGTCTTGTGATCCTTTGAGTTGATGTTTACTTTTCAAACTGCTTTTCTTAAATTCGCGTTAGACAGGCACACTTTCCATTTACGTCAGTGTGTGGGGTTTAACCCGCAACCGAACACCGCCCATACCCGCAATGGCGTTGTACTATCAGCTTTTGTTTCCTCACCACCAACCCTTGACTTGAAGTAAAGTCGATTATAATTGGCCGGATTTTAGCTGGGCGGTCGAGGCTTTCTCCTCCTTGTTTGAGTTAGCAGAATGTTGCTGCGTGGGTGATTGATCGTTTGTAAAAGCAGGGACGCTTCGAATGTGGCTTGCCGTATTATTGGCGAGAAATCCCTCTAGGAATCCTATCGCTTTACTGGCTAAAGCTTGACATCTCTCTTCTTCAGTTTCGTTTTGCTTTAAGGGTGGTAAACGATGAAACATCGTCTCGCTCTCATATTGTATGACATTGCGCAGTTCCATCGCGTTTTGTATACTAGCGGTAGAAACAATTGCGGGATACACAATATGGCTGGTGTCTTTCAACATCTGGTGGCTGTGACATTTTTTAATAAACTCGTGTTGTGTCTTTCTATAAATACTCTGCGAATCGCACTGTTGAAAATCTTCCATAATTGACATTGTAAGCAATTCATTTCCCTTCGTCATCTGTAAACCAGAACCTGACAGAAGTCACAACACTTCGGTAGTGCGAACATTTTTGGTGACTACCGAGTGATTAAAAAAGTACAAACCCGTTTTTGGAGAAGTCCCGTTTTTCTAATAACAGGTTTTCTGAGAGATCACACTCTACGGGAATCAGACTGTTTAGAGCAAACAAGTTGACGCTTTTTGCTTCGAGCTGACATACGCCCGCTTCTTCTTTGTTGTTGTTGTTGTTGTTGTTGTTGTTGTTGTTGTTGTTGTTGTTGTTGTTGTAGCATGAATGAGAGTCTAAGTGAGGCAAGAGCAACCTGACAAAGTTCCACGCTGACAAAAAGGACACTAGATACACACCCATACCGTCACACACACACACATAATTATGATATATAGTTTTAATTAAACAATAACCAATACTAAGTCAGGCAATGTAATCTCGTGGGTCTCACGTGTTTGCCCATCATGTTGAGAGGGTTTCAATTGTCGCCCATCAAGTTGATAGTCCTGGCGCACAGATATGTCTTCTCGTTGGTGTTGGAGCAGGTCATTTCCTCCACCGTGAGGGCAGCAGAAAAATAAGAAGAATAAGAAGAATAAGAAGAAGAAGAAGAAGATATCTCCGCACAAGGTCAGTTTAGGTGTCCGTCCGGAGATTTCCACTACAAGTTTTATTTACACAAATGTAGACACGAGGGGTACGTTTTGTGTTTCAATTTGTTTAATGTTAGTCTAAACAGACCCCAGAGAGAGACAGCACGATTCTGACCACGGCCGCTCTGTCACTCTCACACAGGCTGTCTAGTATAGCCCGGTTGGTAAACAGCAGCTTCCCGTCCAACACACTAGCGGCGAATGACTGCTCGCAGGTCTCTTTTATACCACGCATCGCGGCCTGATACTCTCCAGGCAGCACATAGAATAGGATGCTCTTCCTACGACTGTCATCCGCAGAAAAGACGCGCATCTTCTCCCTCAGCACGCTCCTGGTCCGTATCACGTTGCACCCTCCGAGCAGCACCAGAGCATACCCGCCAGCCTCCTTGTATTTGCTGTGCCGTAACCTTGTACAGGCCCTGAAGCATCCCGCGACAGTAGCCGGTTGCGTGTTTCCGGCCGTTATCTCAGAGACGTGCAAAGACAAAAAGACTGGTTTTGCGTCCGCTCCCTCAGACGCAGCCTCCTTCACCTTGTGCCCGTGCTTGTAGACATACGCGGCCAGTTCAGACTCGTCCGGCTCTGTCACCTTCAGCACGGCACACCCCACCCTCGGGTGGTTGTTTCCAGGGTGCATCTTGGTCTGGATGGGCCGGTTAATGACCAGGTGGTTGTCAAAAGTAGCCTTCAGACACTCATTGTCGCAAATAGCCAGCAGACGCGCTGCTTGTGTCTGCTTGTGTCTGCTTGTGTCTGCTTGTGTCTGCTTGTGTCTGCTTGTGTCTGCTTGTGTCTGCTTGTGGGCAAGTTCTTCCTCTTCTAGCTTGATCTCGGTCTCGACGGCATTACTCTCTGCCTGCAGGCGCGACAGCTTCTCCTTTTTGGTCTCCATCCGTGACGCTGCCAGCTCCGTCTCGGTCTCGATCAGCTTTCGCTTGACGGCACCATGTTCGGCAGTCAGGTACCCCTTGAGAGACTCGTCGGCGGGTGCAGCGACCGTAGCCTCAAAGGTCTTCTTGCCGACTTTTTCTGCGTGGGCTGCGGCTCGTCCGTTCAGAAAGTACTCGAAGCACCTGGACATCAGATCACCCATAGATCGAGCAACCAGAGAGGTGCAGTTGCTCAGCGCCTTGCAAATGTTGTCTTTGCGAACAGCCACCAGGGCGTTACCAGCCGGTTTGTAGGTCAGAGGATTGTAGATGAAGCTGTCGGGAACGTCCGGCAGGGTCTCGGCGTTGATCATCTGAGGGGCTGCGTCGTCGTACAGACGGATGTTTTCTGGGTCAATGGCGGACATGCGTTTTATCTGTCTTGTGGCGTGGGTCACGTCTACGATAAACCCGAGATCTTTCATAACATCCACAGACAGCAACAAAAAAACATTATCTGCCTTGTCGCTGGTGCGACCCGGAAACTGCATATAACCACTCCACGATTGGTATGGAATCTTTTTCAACCTTCTCGGTCAGGTTCAACTCAACCGTGACTTTGTTCGAAATAGCCCGCCATACGAATTCTTCCTCATCACCCAAACCACCTCTAAAAGTAACGGCCGATTTTACCTCAACAGATTTCAAAACCCACCCAAAAGCGCCCTTTAGGTCGTCTTCACACACCTGGTACCGTTCTCTAACAAATATCCTGACGCCCCCTGGGACATCTGGCGCTAGAGATGCCTTGGTTATCTTTGGGGATAGATCCATCACTTCCCGCACGGCCACGAGTGCCAGTTCGGGTGGTACGCACACGAAGGTTTTCCCTTTGCCTCTCGGCCGTATATCAAACCGTTTTCTGGGCCCGGACGTAGCCACTCCAGGAGATACCCCAGCAAAACGCGCCAGCTCCATGTTTTTTGATTGAACACGATCCATAATAATTGTAGCAGTTCTATTTATGAAGAGGCTATCGTGTAAGTGACAAAATGAAGGTCTTACCTTGGCTATTTAGGGGGCTCGATATCACGTGACTACAACAGACCCCGGGCTGATACTACAGACCCTGCTCTGATACTACAGACTCCGGTCTGATACTCCTCTGCTGCTGATAGTACTCCCGCTTGCTACGGTCTGCCGCGACCCCAGGGTTAATCGCTGGGATGCAGCTCCCTGTCAGGTTTGTAAAGCTAATGGTATGGAATCTTTTTCCTTCTCGGTCAGGTTTAACTCAACCATGACTTTTTGCCCGAAGTAGTAGCCACAGAGATTGCGTTGAATGACGAGGTAGGATTCCTCTGCTAAACGAATTTTTCCTCACTACCCAAACCACCTCTTCTAACGGCCGCGAAGTTTATCTCACTAGTTGCAGACCTCGGGCTGATACTACATACTTTTGGACCAATCGTTGCACGGGATCTGCTGTAGTCCGTGATAGCGAGCCCTATAGTCGTTCGTGCCGTCCTACGCAATTAACTCATTCATGCTTCCTCTTTTCCTCCGTTCTCGCTATCAATTCGTTGTCGTTTTTACGCGGAGGACATGACGTGTCATCATCATCATCATCATCATCATCATCATCATCATCATCAACAGCAACAGAATTATTGACACGGGTTTTTTTTCCAAGTATTTCAATCAGATCTACTTCAGTAAATATTTGAAAACTCTGAAGCAATACGAACAACTCATCCATGAAAATCTCACCATACTCTTCCGCTTCCCGATTGTTTGGATACAACAGAGGTTGAAAATCGATCAATCGTTCCACTCCACGATTGGTATGGAATCTTTTTCCTTCTCGGTCAGGTTTAACTCAACCACGACTTTTTGCCCGAAGTAGTAGCCACAGAGATTGCGTTGGATGATGAGGTAGGATTTTCTCGTCTGCCAAACGAATTCTTCCTCATCACCCAAACGGCCACCTCTAAAAGTAACGGCTGCGAAGTTTATCTCACTAGTGCAGACCTCGGGCTGATACTACATACTTTTGGACCAATCGTTGCACGGGATCTGCTGTAGTCCGTGATAGCGAGCCCTAGATTTTAAACGACAACGCGGGTTCCATGTCTTCCCTCGAGGTGTGTGTCCACGCAAGCAAAAATGCATACGAACAGGATAGATATACTTGAATCAGAGCTACTATAGCTGGGTGCCCATGCTGGTGAGACCAAAAAAACAACAACAAAATTATGCCTTTACTTCTTGGGTATCAACCTCGTCATAGCCATAGTCTTGCCACAAACTGTCGCGGTTACTGCGGATGAATGAACAGAATTTAGACTCGCGCCAGTGCTCAAAGAAGGGGTCATCGTGATGTCGCCACTGGGTCAACACAATGTTACAATACTGGCATTTGACTCTGTGTTTTTTTTTATTGATAAAGTCCACAGATAGAAGAGACAAACCAGCTTCCGCCATTTTCTCTGGGGTTAATGTTGGATAATCTCTTTTGCACACCGCAGAAGAATCGAACGAATCAAATCTTCGCGACGCCGCTTCCAGAGATTTCATTTCCGAAGAAGCGGCGGGCATGACGTTCTTCTTCGGTGCGTTTTGGAGTATGCTTTTCACGATGAAGGCGCATTTAACATTATTGTCAATTGTGTTTTGGTCGAGTTGATCTCCCAATACACAGTGTAGAGGATCTTTTTTGTATTGCTCGTACAACAAGAAATTCACGATTCTGTGTTTCAGTTGTAGTATCGGGGAATCAGCTGTCCCCTTGTTTGCCAGCCTTTTATTTCGAATCTGGCCAAGCAAAAAATCCTCGTCATAGGCAAAAAGCTGCTCTGTCATTTTCAAACCCAAATTGCTCGTATCCAAAATCCATTGAACGAGCTCATCGTGAATGTCTACTAGATTGTACCCTAACACTTCTTCCATGAGAACAAGAAAAGTACAGAGCAAATCTTCTCCTTCCTTAGGAACTGATTTGGTGTCGATACGGGGAGTCCTCTGAAAGTGTAAGATCCAAGTCGAAAGAACTTCCAAAACGATGCGATCATCAATCCGAGGTAATACCATCCGTTCGTGACCTCGAAGTTGTTCTCCAACTTGACTGTGAGAAGATAAGTATTTTAGATCCCGGAAAGAAGTAAACCTCGCCTCCCTCTCTCTGTCGAAAAACAACAAAGATGTCAGTTGACTGTTCAGATAATCTACTTTCTTTCTCTCAGCGTCTTGTAAGTTGTTTTTTTTTACCATGTCAAGCATATACATACAATATTCTACTGTTTGTTGGGCGCTCTGGTTTTGAAGTATTCTCATCAGGATGACGGGAACCGGTGGAGTATACTGACCGGTTAAAATATTGTACGCATCCACAAAAGAGAAATACCATACGCATGCTTTACAACTCCGCGCGCAATTGCCTTTGTGCGGACAAAAGTCATGAATTGCGCTGGCAAGGTCTGGTGACTCATGTTCCCCACAACATTGTGCCAACATATACAAGCTCGATTTGATCAAGGAAATGATCCTTTTTAGATCGCAGAGTTCCTGTGAATTTGATGTGGCACAGTCGTGAGTTTGACAAAATGTGTTTCTCATAGCGTCATAAATGATAACCGCTGTAGATGATGCCGCAGTCCTTATTCGCGGATTCGCCTCTGTGGTGTCTGAAAGCTTCCGTCAGGTGTTGCGGGAAAGTCGAGCATTTTAAGTTGAATAGTGACACCATTAGTTTTGAAGCCAGGGGTGTTAATAGGTCGATCGCGATCTGTTTGTTTGGTTCCACCATTTCAATCCACCACGAACGACACAAGTTGTCAGACGGTGGGTTTTTCCACATCAAAAACGGTTCGACACCCAACCTTTCAATCACATCATAATATCGATGCATAGGCTTCGTTGAAGTCATACTGTACAGATGACGGAAGAACGAGGCGTTTGGCGACGAAGGGTGGCGTTCAACTGAATAAGGTCCTACTACAAGCGAGACACGGACCGCTGGCACACTGGCTTTAAATACGCGGTCTTGTAAATCTTTCACGTACTTCATACACGATTCGACGCACACAAGCCTGACTCGGAGCACAGTATGAATTTCTGTTCCTGTAGCCGCCGCCTTTCCGACGACCCGTCACACACCTCAAGCTGATGTATTCTATAGTCTTGTGATCCCTTGAGTTGTTGTTGTTGTTGTTGTCGTTTACTTTCCAAACTGCTTTTCTCAAATTTGCGTTAGACAGGCAAACTTCCCATTTACGTACGTGTCCCGCTTGTTCTTGAAGTAGGACGCTGGTCATCAGTATGGTAGCGGATGGGTAAGTCTTCTTCACTTGATCAATGAGACGTTGCCACTGCTCTTCGAGAATCACTCTGTTCGAACACCCCTTTGCAGAAAAACTGACAACCACAAGCTCCACTTCAGGATCCGTCTTCCTCCTAAAAAGACTGCCGCACAAACTTTTGATTTTGGATTTTAATATCACATGCACATTTTCTGCCAGTGCTTGCCACATTTCAAATAGTCTTTCACCGACCATAGTCTCATCACCCAAAAGGATACATATGTCCGGTAGACGCCGCGACGTCACAGTCCTAATGGGCTTGCCGACAACTCCAAGTCGGTCTTTGTCTGGCCCGTCCTCGTGAGACGTCAAAACAGAAATATTATTCTCGGCAGCCATCATCGTCACCTGAGTTGAAGTAACGATAGTTTCACTCGGTAGAAGGGGAGCGGCGAGCAGCTCACCTGTCGTCAGCGAGGGAGAGAAATATATATATAAAGAGGATACACAAGTTCAGGCGGCTTTTATACTCTTGAGCTACCACCATGGAGACGGAAATTGGCTCGATAGTTAGAAAACTCTCAGAATGTGCTCTCGGTTCGCCCTGTTACTTTCTACCGCATACAGACCAAAAGGGTATGTTTGTGGTCGCAAATCCTTACGGTCTTCGAAAAAGAATATTACAGCAAGCAGAACAAGACGTCACAGTAAACACTAATAAACACGTCTACACGCCGATCTCTACAGACGAAATCATTCGTGGAGAATCGTCACCATTCTATGTGTACGACGACGAGAGAGAGCGAAACACACACAGAAAAGAGGGGGAGGCAGAAGAGCAGCAACATGCGACGCCGCTCGAAGATAAAGGGCAGTTGAGAAATATCAAAACCCAGCTCGTTCACCATGGGTTCAGCAACACGTTCAACGTTTCATCGTATGATATCAGTTGACTATTTTCGCATTCTGCTCTTGGATTAGATTCAAACTACACATGGAAAGAACTGCACGCGTCTATTTGTAAAAAAAGAAAGAAAGTATGTGAAACTATTCTGTCGGCTGCTTTTTTAAGCGGATACAAACACCTTGAGATATTAAAAGATATTCTTCACTTGGTATACACATACCCTTGCGACTCCAAGAACGAATGTTTTGGACAGTACATCCACTCATCCTATGATGAGGAGCAGGAATCTAGCAACATCTGTTACTGCCTTTTACCATCCAGCTTTTATAGGATAGATTACATTACAAAATCACCGGCGCATCTTGAGATGTGGATACATTGTTGTTTGTTTAAAGTAGCCGGTTATATGACCAAAAGAGAGTCGCCAGTTTATGATTTCTTGCTGGACAAAAGAAATGCTACGTTTCATTTTAATGTAAAACTAACTTTTGAGTGTATGCTGTGTCACTTGGCTAAACGATCGACGGTGTCTGGTACGAATCTGTTCACACTGCCCGTTTTTCCAAAAGACGTTCCGGTGTCGGGTGATGGTAGTAATTTGGAGGGACCCTTTATCCCTCGGGAAAATCTACGAGTAGATATGCCTGCTTCCTTCGTTCAGAAATGCACGCGATTTAAGCTTCTCGATCATGACTTGACAATACTCTTTACTGACCCGATTGTTCGCGAGACTATTATTCCCTATCGCACTGTCAATTGTTCTATTAATTCTATCGATCGTTTCCGAGCTAAGGTGTTCCTGATTGACAATTAACCACTGTTTAGTCTTTTCCACGAGGGTACCTTTAAGTTTCTCCGTGATGGCCAGGAGACTTATATACGTGCCCAGTTTCCAGCTTATCGTTAATATCAAACACGTCAAACGTTGAAATATAGTCAGCACGCTCTTCTGCGTTACTCACGTTCATTTCAGATTCATTATCGTAAACGTGGTGCAAGGTTTGTTGAAATAGACTTTCAATTTTTTCCCTGGCAGTCCGCTCGCTCATCAGAAGAGGAAATGAATCCGTTTTATTCTTTGGTGGAAACAATACGACGCGATCGGTCACTTATCAGTCATCTCAAACAGAAAATCATTCTGTACAATGCGAGACCCACATCATACAAAGAACAAAGAATCAAATTGTTGCGCTCCACAATGCGCTTCTGACCGGTTTACAATCAGTTTAAATTTTAAGGAATAGGCTCAAAGTGTGTGTGACTCCGACTCGATCATTTGAACATCAAGTTTTGTTCTCAACAGTTTAACAGAACCGGATCCGCATTATTCGGCACTTTCTCTTTTGGGGCCGGATGAGTGTGAACTGTGTAACCTATGCTGCATCAAGGAACTTCAAATAGAATTCATACAGTTTGAAAAAGCATTAAGCAAGCACATACTTTCGCCGCTGTACGGAAAGAGAATAAACGCCCTATTTGCAGTTCTTCAAAACTATCGCGTCAACTCAGAGTTTTCGTGGATGTTTAGACAAATTGACCAAAGTATTTTCATGCGTCATTTTTTAGAAGATTCTGTATGCGCATATAACTTAACTTTGATCCGAAATCGGGCATCCGAATCGGTATACATTCCCTGCCTGACGGGTTTCGCGGCAGCCTTGCAATACCATTTGGCAGTAAATTTCAAACAAGAATGAAAGGGGGAAAAACCTAGAACATTTGAAACACATTTGAAATTAAAGAAATGAAAAAGGAGAAATCAAGAGGATCCTTTTTTCCCCGTCACTTTTATTTGTGTCGATGTCTTGTGTCAGAGCAACTCTACACTCAAGAAAATATGATGTGCAACTTTGTTTTAGACTCGAAACGAAAAACAAGAATGAAAGGGGGAAAAACCCACAACATTTGAAACAAAATTAAAGAAGTTGAAAAAAGAAAACCAAGAGAACCCTTTTCCCGTCATTTTTTGTGTCGATGTCTTGCGTTAGGATATTAATGTATATACTTGGAGGGGGTAACTTCTCACCCAATACAACCATCAGTCATCTCAAACAAAAGTTTTAAAATGGAGAAGAAAAAGATGAAGAGCAACTCTACACTCAAGAAAATATGGTGTGCAACTTTGTTTTAGACTCGAAACCAAAAACGAGAATGAAAGTGGGGAAAAACCCACAACGTTTGAAACAAAATTAAAGAAAACCAAGAGGATTCTTTTTTTCCCCGTCACTTTTATTTGTGTCGATGTCTTGTGTCAGAGCAACTCTACACTCAAGAAATTTACTACAACTTTTGTTTTAGAGTCGAAACTAAAAACGAGAATGAAAGGGGGAAAAACCCACACATACAATTTGAAACAAAATTAAAGAAGTGAAAAAGAAAACCAAGAGGACCCTTTTCCCGTCATTTTTTGTGTCGATGTCTTGTGTCAGAGCAACTCTACACTCAAGAAATTTACAACAACTTTTGTTTTAGAGTCGAAACTAAAAACGAAAAACAAGAATGAAAGGGGGAAAAACCCACAACATTTAAAGAAGTGAAAAAAGAAAACCAAGAGGATCCTTTTCCCGTCATTATTTGTGTCGATGTCTTGCGTCAGGATATTAATGTATATACTTGGAGGGGGTAACTTCTCATCCAATACAACCATCAGTCATCTCAAACAAAAGTTTTAAAAAGAAGAAGTCACTTCAAATAATTTCAAAACAAAGAAGTCATTTTGGTGGTGTTGGTGACTTTTTAGCATGCTGCTAAGAAAAGGTGTTGTGCCACCACGATATTGTTAGACATGTATACATGATTCTGACCAAAAAGGAGAAGAACTTCTTTTTATTCGGCCCGACTCGCTTCACAGAATTTCAAAACAAAAAAGTCATTTTGGTGGTGTTGGTGACGTTTTAGCACAATGCTAAAAAAAAGGTGTTGTGCCACCACGATATTATTAGACATGTATATATATGTCACGGTAGAGACGAAGATCTGGTAGAAACGTCGTTTCTACCGGTAGAGACGAGGATCGTCGTTTCTACCGGTAGAAACGTCGTTTCTACCGGTAGAAACGAAGAAATAATAATAAAAGGCTTGCTCATCACTAGACAGTTTGGAACTGCATTTAGTGCACTAGAAGAATTGTCAGAAGAGGGGTACACGCACTCACCAGAGTGATTGTCTTTGTTCAGACACGATCGGGTGGATTTAGGGTGACATTTTGTAGAGCAGGGTACTGCTGCTCGCTTGCACTTGCATTTATCGGTGTTACATTGGGTCTTCCTTGCACACTACGGGCATACTTGCTTTTTTGCAATACAATATGATTTGGCCACCGATTCTCTGCAGTTTGAAGTACCTCAGACACCAAGACTTAAACCCAGCGCCATTCCCACACTTCTCGCCCTTATCCAACTGCAAGGCAGATATAGCCTGTGTGTACTTGTCTTGTGTTATCGTAAACGAGTCTCTTTTTGTTGAATCAAGGCTATCAATGTGAAGCCTTAACAATTTGTAGAACTCTTCTTTTTGTTCCATTGTCAACAATCTTTAGCAACAATTAAAATAGCCGGCTATAAGAATGTTGAAGGTCTGTGGAATTCTGTTTTCGGAAGTCAAACTAACAGAGATATTTCACGAATTGTGTTCACTCTGAAGGAAAAAAAAGTTGTGATTGCTGTCTTCGTCTGGTCAGTGAAGGCAGTTGTAGTAGGTGAACAATATTTGCTGACATTCTCAATACATTTCCCACAAATGCACGTGCTCTGTAAACAACGTTAAAAATGAGTTCATTCCGGTAAGATAGAACTGTGTTCATAATTCACAAAATCGCCTACATTGCACACACACACACACAAACGTTTTATTCCGATCGTCGTTTCTACCGGTAGAAACTCCGATCGTCGTTTCTCCTGGTAGAAACGTCGTTTCTACCGGTAGAAACGAGGATCGTCGTTTCTACCGGTAGAAACGACGATCCTCGTCTCTACCGGTAGAAACGACGTTTCTACCAGATCTTCGTCTCTACCGTGACATATACATGATTCTGACCAAAAAGAAGAAGAATTTCTTCTTTTTATTTAGTCAAACTCGCTTCACAGAATTTCAAACGAAAAAAAAAAAAAGTCATTTTTGGGTGTTGTTGGTGACGTTTTAGCACAATGCTAAAAACAGTAAAGTGCTCAAAAGGAACTTCTTTTTTTTTCTTAGAGGAAATATGTAGAGGTTACATGCCGAGTCTCAGTGATTATTAAAAATAATGGTCGAAGTTAGCGGATCATGAAAAATGCGAGCTTCAGCGAGCTTTTTCATGACCGCGAACTGAGACCATTATTTTTAATAATCACTGAGACGAGGTGTGTAACCTCTTTATTCCTCCTTTCTTCCGTTATTCCAAAAAAACAGGAGTTTTTGTGCGAAAGTTTGATCGAATCCGAATCACTCAACCAGTCAACCTGCGCAGGCGATCGATTAATGCGCGGTTGTATAGTTCCGTGCAAATCATTCCATTCTGTTAACACTTCTTTTCAGTTTCCCTGTTTTGGACTAAAATCAAGTACACAGATATGCTGTTATTCTGCTGTGGCGGTAAAGGCAGATATTGTGTGTTCTGTTTATGTTTTAGTATCGCTTAGTAAATGTTCTTTCGTCAAATGGGACTAGCAGACGAACTTTTGCACCCGTGTTCCAACGTTAATTACTGTATGAAGTTCAGTTTTCTGGGGAAAATAGTGTATGAAACCGCTTTATGTTGTTTAAATTGAAGAGATGTGTGCATTTGGTTGCGTGTGATCTGTTTATAAAATGAAATATTGTTGAAAACTGACCGTCGGATTGCAGTCAGTGTTGTCGAAGAAACTGCGTTAAAAGAAGGGGAACTACTCTTGTCGCCAGAGTATGAGTTACTTGCCTTGGGAATTTGCTTGTGATGAACGGTTTGTGCACAGCAGATCTAGATTCAGAAAACAACCGAACTCATGGATTTTATATGGAGATTCATGTGTTCAGGCCTGTAGTTGTTAATTTAAATGCGGTATGTTTGTATTGTTTGCTCCAGAGATGTATACTTCGTACGTATAGAGCGTTCGGAACTTTTCAGTCGCAAAAGTAGTACCGAAACAGAACAGCTTCTCAACCCATTGCACTATCGAGGATTCAGGCTGTTGCTGGCTCGTTATTTGTTTGGTTGCTGGGTCATTATCGAAAAATAACTAGCTCTACAAGTTTACAGAGGTAAAGAAGCAGAGGGGGGAATAAATCTCTCTCTCTCTCTCTCTCTCTCTCTCTCTCTCTCTCTCTCTCTCTCTCTCTCTCTCTCTCTCTCTCTCTGTGTCTGTTCAACCAGCCAATGAAAACACCCGAGAGAAAGCCGACCAATCAAAACCAAGAACACAAAAAAGGCCATAACCAATCACAGGCCTTAAAAAAAACCAACCAATCACAGGCCCTCATTCATCCTGCCACCCTCAACAACATCTATAAAAGGCAGATACCTTCGGGAGCGGGTGGGGTTGTCTGGTGGACGTCGGCCGACAACATCTCCGGAGTGAAAACAATAAGTCCCAATATAATAATGCAACAAAAAGAACAAACAAAGAGTGAAAAAGGCAAAACAAGGAACAAAAGGCAAAAACAAGTATGAAACAACGATAAAATCTGGGACTTTGTGTTGCAACCGGCCGAAGTGGAGCCTCGATTTAGACAATCTGTGATTCGCAGTAAAAGGAATGGAAACATAAAATTGGTGAGATGAAAATATGACAAAACGTTTTCAGCTAATAGCTGTCGGATGAAGAAAATTAGAAAAATATTTTGAGCTCAAATATAATTACGAAGGAACTTGAGCCCTTACAATTATTTTCACAATCTGTGATCTGTGATTCGCAGTAAAAAGAATGGAAACGTAAAAGTTGTGGGATAAAAATATGACAAAACGTTTTCAGCTAAAAGTTGTGGGATGAAAAAATGACAAAAAGGTTTTGAGAATCTGTGATTCGTAGTAAACGGAATGGAAACGTAAAAGTTGTTGTGAGATGAAAATATGACAAAACGTTTTCAGCTAAAAGTTGTCGGATCAAAAAATGACAAAAAGGTTTTGAGCTCAAGTAAAATAACGAAGGATAGTTGGGCCCTTACAATTATTTAGACAATCTGTGATTCACATTAAAAGAAAAAGGAATGGAAACGAAAAAAAAGTTGAGTCTCACTGCCCGCCCTTTTACTTCTACCGTTTTGAGGACAACCTCCGTCTACAATACACAAAACACTCCAACGAGGAACGGCATTTTCTTAGAAATATGATGTTGCCGTCAAAGTACTCCACACATAAAAACGGATAGGCAATGTCGCAGGTCACGATAATGTAATTTCCGGGATGAACGAGAAGACACTTTCCATCATACGCAAATATTTGATCGGCTTTTACGATGTGAACATTTTCAAAAAATGCGTACTTTTCTACTGTTAATTTAATGACCGGTAATACAAACTGTCGAAATCAGCAGGAAAGGTCGTCGGGAGAATGTAGCGGTTGTTCTTCGTTTTCCAATTGAGCCAAAGCTTCTCTAACGGTTTTGGGCTGTCCCGTTATGCTAGTCGAGTGAGAACCCTGAAATCTATAAAGTAATTTTAAGGATGCCTTTTCTAAGTTAGAAAAGCGTGTCTGCGCTAGCATGGTGTTGACCAAGACAGCATTGCGCACCTTAAATATTCGCTTCCTCTTAATATATTCAAAATATGGTGACAACAGAACACCGAATGCTTCATCTTCAATTATGGATAAAGCCTTATCATCCAAAGTACGATCAGCTAGTATATTATACTGCTGAATTAAATCGAATTCTGTAGGAGGTTCAATGTCGTCATTGTCGGGCCATTTACTGGTGTCCATAGTAAAGCGTCGACTCCTGAGTGCAATGTGTAGCAAGAACAAGTGTTCCCAAACGACGTAACTACACGTCACGGGAGCAAGCGCACGCAAAAGCTCTGCCGACAACTTTTGAACAGTGTCATCGATTCGTTTTAGACTGCGAGTACACTTCCGAAAATAAAATAACCGCCGCTGCATTTCCACGTCCTCTGTTAACTTCATTTCGTCACCCACACCAACGTATTGCGTGTTGAATTCTTCCATCGTTCGCTCGCAAACGATTACTTTCGTAAACTGACAGAGAATGTGTACGTAATCGTTCATTTTCAGACCGTACAAACCGTTAAAAAGATATTCGTTTACAAAGCCTCCTTCATTTTGAAATCGATCCAAGAAAAATGGCACGTGATGTTCATGTTGTATTCTCTCCCTAAACTGTTCAGCGCAAGATATTTCCGTGTCCATCGCCTTCGTGTATGTCTGATGTACCTCTCCTATGTTTTGTTGTTCTCTTCCGAACAAAGCCCAAAAGTCACGATCTTCCTCCTCCTTTGATTCATCAGGAAACTCAATGTTTGCTAACAATAGCGGAAAAGTAGTACTGGAGTTGTGAGGTTTGCGCCTTTTCTTTTGCGTTCTTGACTTTTGTGGGTGTGGAAAGGACCATCATCCGTGCGGGATTCACTTGTGTCTGCGTTGACGAAGTACCTCTTTGGACTCAATTTGTTTTATCCTTGGTAGAATCAAAAGTCGACTCTCCGTTCGTAATCATTTTAATCGGAAAAGACAATCCTGTAAAGCAGTGGCTGACTATGTACGGTTTAAATCGTTTACCCCCAACCCTCCTAATTTTGGATAAATTGAATGATTGCCATAGCAATCTTCTGGTAAGCGTAACGGAGCATTTAACCAGAACTTAAAAATACAACAACAAAAAAAGCAATCGCACTGAAAAGACAAGTATTAGAATCAGGTATAAAGCCGTCTCGCACGTGGGTAATCACGTTCAGTTAAATATAAAGCGTCTCTCCACAAACATGGTATCCGTGGTTTATGAGTATGGAGGCGTCCGTAGTGCCCTATGTGTAAAACAATGCATTCCGGGAACGGGACAAAGGATTGTGGAGACTCTTAGGAGAAGACAGGAAAGTATATGGATGGTTCTTTTACAGACACACCGAGATTGGGTCGACATAATTACACAGAAACCATTTTTTCCGACTCATTTATTAAGTTTAATCCACGCGCATAAGAAAATATTGATGTTGTCTTCAATACGTGAACGATTCGAAGGTGTAAAACCAACAGATCAGTTAAATAACATTAAAAGCAGATTGAAAAAGTTGGAAGATTTGAAAGTTGTAATTGCGGAATATAACGCGATGGAAGAAAAACCTCCCGGTGACAAACTGATTTTATATATTCCCGAAGACGAGCCCCTACTCAGATTAAGAAACTGTATGGCCACTCTAGATCGAAGCTTGTGCAATTCAATCTTCAGAAAAGTGCTGAAACATACCCATCTGATCAGAACCGTTTCAACCCAGAACCGCCTCCCGGGGCTGTTCCCGTTCCCTGGTTCCGAACCTGGGTTATTTCGTGGCCTCTTGTCAAAATCAGAAGTTGAAGATTGTGGAAGAAATCGCCCTGGATATTTTTATTTCGCAACGAGAGCATACATCAGAAAATGTGTGTTTAGGGAACGTCGGGGTACCGCTAGTGTCTATAAAGCAAAAACATAAAATCCCAATGACCAATCAGCGTTTCTATTATTGGATTCCCACAATTTTTACAACACAGGCGGCTCTCTTTACACTGATGACACCGGCTATCACGAACCTACAAAAATATTTCCAGCTATGGCCTCGCCGTACGAACGGTATCCGGCCCGAGTGTCTCGATGAAAAGGAATATGACTGTAAGGTATCTTTTATCTTTTCTTGGAGGAATCTTTTTTTCGTCTGTACGCATTTAAGCGTTTCTTCACTTACGATCCTAGATATATTAACGTGTGTACATTTACGAAGCGTTTGTCATTAGATGAAATCCGAGCGTATAATAGACTCAAAGGAAAAAAGAAAATGTGCATATCAAAACAAAAATGTCTCAGACCTCGCCTAATAAAAAAAAATGGGCCGTTATCTCGTTCCACCGCGACGTGTTAGAAACTGTTTGGAAGGAGCGATTGCATTTTTTGAACGGCGTTCTTACTACTCTGCCACACATCGTAGTTTTTGTCATTTCTTGTAAATGTTTACCACTCAGCAAAATTGTTGACAGATCTGTCTGGAAAATTGTGAAAACTCCTCTATCTTTCTTGTTCTGTTATAAACTCGTTCGCCGGTCGGCGTCCTCGACATTACTTTTAACTGATGCCTGTACTATTTCCATTCCGAGTAACGATTCAGCTCTACTACGTATAGGGGTTAAATTTGACAATCACGAAAGTAGCGAAGTTTACGTTATACCCTATCACAGAACTGGCGCAGACTTTAAGGGTAATGTTGTCGACAAAAACGATATGAAGTCTCGTCTAATAGTATTTGACTTTGATCATCAGTCTAATAATACCAAACAGATCGAATTGCGCGGGACTCGAGAAGACACAGTACCAAAGTGGACCGTTGATCATTTTCGATCTTCGTATAAATCTGATGTTTTTCCCGATATGACCATTGAGGAGGTGCAGTAAACACACGATATTATAAGAAAGAGTTATTATGGCGGGACAGGGTAAAAGGACCCACGGCGGCGATGTTAGATTCATGGACACTGCAGATGACGACAACTTATCAGACGGTAAAAAAACTCGAGATTATGACGTTGATCAGAATGTTCAACCAATAGATGATACGGATGATGATGATGATGAAGACGTATCGATTTACCGTTGTTTGTTGTTAAGCAAGAAGAAGAAGAAGAAGAAGAAGAAGAAGAAGAAGAAGAAGAAGAAGAAGAAGAAGAAAGGGAAGAAGAAGAAAGGGAAGAAGAAGAAGAAGAAGAAGAGGAAAGGGAAGAACAAGAACAAGAAGAAAGAGAAGACTCCTCTGACACAGATGTGTATTTCGAAGATGAGACGAATAATCAGAATAGCGGTGACGAAGATGACATCAAGGGCATGTCCCGGCGATTCAACAAATTATTTAGAAAAATGAATGAATCCAAGAGGAGCAACCGAATATCCATGTCAGCAGGAGAAATAAATGAAAAAATCCAAGCGCTTCTGGATATCAAAGCCGGTAGAATCGAAAAAGAGCCGAAGCACTATAAATGGATGGACAAATACGATGTGTTCCCCGATGCCGCGGGTAAGTATCACCTTATTACAAAACTGGAAGGAAAAGGTAACGTATTTCAATACTTTCTTTCAACGGATGAAATCTTTACTAAGATCCACGAAACGCACATCATCTTAGGTCATCCCGGTAGAGACTGTCTTTTTCCCGAACTAAAAAAAAAAATGCCAATATCACCAGAAATGCAGAAATTGTCAGGAGACCAAACCAAAAACGCAGACAAAACCCGTAGTCAATCCAATTATCGAAAAGGATATGCTGAACAACAGAGTTCAAGTTGATTTGATAGATATGAAAGAATGGCCAAATCCGCAAAATTACAAATGGTTAATGACGTATCAAGATCACCTGACAAAATTCTGTCAACTTAGAGCTTTAAAATCGAAAAACGAATCCGAAATTGTTCATCATTTGTCTGGCATCTTTTGTAACTTCGGCGCACCAGCAATCTTACATACGGATAACGGTCGAGAGTTCGTCAACAAAGCAGTAAACGAGTTACTGTCTATATACCCCCATATTGAACAGCGAAGGGGTCGTCCCCGCCATCCTCAGTCGCAAGGCTGGGTCGAAGGTGCAAACAAGCAAGTAAAGACCGTTTTACGTAATTACATGTGTCACGATTAGGTGACAGGGATCAAGAAAAAGGTCACTCGGTGGGGTGCCCTCTCTTGATCCAGTGCGGCAGAAAGCGTCTGTTTTCCGTCACCGGATGCGGATTCTGCTGACAGCGCCAAACAAGCACGAGATTTCTGTTTTTGCACGCATTTTCACGGCGTGTTTTTGCTGTCGAGGGTTGACGGTTTTTCGCTGACAGCGCGCACGGGAGTTTCGTGGATTCACAGTTTCTCGTGTATTTTTCTGCTTTGCGAGGCAGAATTGTGGATAGCTGAACTTGATAGGTGACAAGGTTAGTCACGTGTTATTCTCAAGGTTGTCTGTCTGAGACACGGTAACTGGGCACTTGACACCCAGCAGCAGAAGAAGAAGGATCGAATACACAGTTTCTAGAGTATGATGGATTTCACCGAATAGGATATTCGGCACTCTAGAGGAACTTCCACGAGTTATCACCTTCTCACTGCCACATGTTTTGCTGAGGACGAGTCGTCAAATCTTTCCTTCGTCGTGCGATGGTTTTCGCATAAGTATTCGACAAGGGGTTTCTGGATGTTGTTGTCACTGTTGACGAACAGAGGCCATTCCAGGGAGGAAGCGGGTTTTGCTTCCATGAGAGTGCTACATTCATAGGCTGTTTGAGGTAATAAATCATTATTTAACGCTGTTGACGAGTCTGTGTTTGTGGAATGAAATACTCTCTGTTGTTCTCTCCAGGTTAGCGCATAATTTGCTCTCTGTGACGCTAAAATACTAATCTGTATATGGTTTTTGCAGATAGGGAGAGAAAGACGAAAAGACGGCTGTTTTGTTGTTGTGAAAAGTCCATTAATTTGGTGCAGGCCCACGTGCTCGATGAGATATGTAAAGATGACATGTTTAAAGGTGGAGGGTGAGGGGTAGCTGACATGTTTAGTGCACCGATGCTTTCTGTTTGCAGCCTTCGTTTTCCTAACTTCTGTTCGGCTGCCTTCTTTGGGACCACGCTAACCAGCACACCGGCTAACCAGCGAACCGGCCAACCAGCTAACCAGCGAACCGGCTAACCAGCTAACCAGCGACTGGGTGCGGCGCCTGATGCCTCCACAGTTCCCTGCTTCGTCACCACGCTAACCAGCACTTCATTCGACGGAGCAGTTGTGGAGGCTAAAAAGACTAATTACAGGACGTCCACCCAGTGGCGAAAGAAAGCTAAGTGCACCATGTCTTATGCACCCCGTTGACCACCGTTGTCTTTTATGTTATCTGTGATTATACTCGAGTAGGGACGACGTGGGGTGTGTGACACCTGCATGAACTAGCACTTTTGGAGCAGAACAGTCGTATTTTCTTATCTTTACACGGGATCAGCGTGTTACTATAATTTTCTATTTTCTAACTGGCATTTTGTCAGTGACCATTGGTTTTTACGTTTTGTGAACGTAAAAGTACATATTTTGAGTGAAGTCTCGAGGGAGGTGGCGAGTTTTTTACATAAACAGGCGTCTGAAACTTATACTTTTGTTGTCTCTATTTAATTGTATGACTGCGAGAGTGGATCGTGGTGTGGTTAGTTGGTTAGTAGTAACTAACCGTTTCATAATCACCTTAAGTGATATATTGAAACGTGACACATGGGGGCCAAGCCGGGATTTACTCAGTTAATTTCCTACTGATAAAGACCCACCCATTAAGGATAACTAAGAGCAGATAATCTCGTCAGTGCTCGACTTATTTCTGCTTGGTGCTACCCTTTTTTGTATAGTTTTGATCATATACCACACCTTAAGCGATTCACATCTTGCAGGAAATGTAAATTGTAATTTGTGAGCTATTGTATGCGCTAACTGTGATTACTTCCCTTTCCTTTGTTTGTGAATCTTTGTTGTTGTACGTTCAGAGTTTTCCGTTGCAGAGAGTTGAGCGGGGTTAGCGGATTTGTTATTCGTTTTACTCAGTGTTTTCTACATTGTTGTTTCGCATTCTGTAACAGGTTACATTTCAACCGTCTTGTTTTACTTGGATTTTTCTCCATATTTTGACTTTGTTGGAATTTGGGGGGGAAGGGTCCGAGGACTTCTGTCCTAACCAAGGCTGTGGGAAACACTCTGTTTCACCGCAAAAAGCAGCCGATAAAGTAGGCCACGGCTGTGGGAAACATTTTGTTTTACCGCAAAAAGCAGCCATAAAGTAGGCTACGCGTTTTGTTCTACACCGTTTGGATTTTCTTCTGCATTTTCTGGTTGCTGGATTTTTGTATCCATTGTTTCATCACCACGTGTTCTAGCTATAGCTGCGTTAGACTTACCTTTGTGATAAAGCTTTTCTAAACTAACCATGGCTACAGGGGGATCTCCTACAAGGAGAATAACTTTTGAGACTCCTGGTAGTGAGGAACAGACAGAGCGAGACGCACGCGTTAGAGCGCGTAGTTTAGTTAAACGCAAAGAGTTGGAACGTAGGGAAGACATAGAGCGACAGACGAGAAAAGAAGAGCTTGACAGACAAGAACGACAGGCCGAACGTGACAGACAGGACAAGAAGGACGAACTTGACAGACAAGAAAGGGAACGACAGGCAGAACGAGACAGACAGGAAAAGAAGGACGAACTTGACAGACAAGAAAGAGAACGAGACAGACAGGACAAGAAAGAGAAAGAAGAACGTGACAGACAGGACAAACAGGCCGAACGCGATCACCAGCTAGAACTAGCTAGGCTACAGGCCGAGAAGGGTACGCTTACTCAGGCTAGCGCGCCGACGTTTGTCGCTGACCGTACGAGACTGCCGACGTTCGACGATGACAAAGACGAGCTCGACGACTTTCTACGCCGGTTTGAGCGTATTGCATCTGACCAGAAGTGGGAAGAGGCCACGTGGGCTAGCCGCCTCAGCACTTGCTTAAAAGGACGCGCATTGCAGCTCTACAACGCTTTGGAGGACGAGGAGGCGAGGGACTATCAGGCACTAAAGAAGGCGTTACTCCAGCGCTTCAACCTGACGGCTGAAGCCTACCGACGACGTCTGCGGAACAGCAAGAGACTGAGCGGCGAGCTGAGTCATCAGTTTGTGGCACGTCTAAATCTTTACCTGCGGCGCTGGGTGGAGATGGCCGAGAAGAACTGGACCGTCGACGACCTTGCCGACCTCATTGTCATGGAACAACTGATGTCCAGCCTGCGACCTGAGGTGGTGACCTTCGTGCAGGAACACCAGCCAAAGACTACTCAGGAGGCAGCCGACTGGATCAGAGTACACGAGGACGCCCAGGCGATCTCCGGCAAATCTTCAGGCTCACGGCCGGGAAAATCAGGAAATTCAGGTTCTTCAGGACCCAAGGACGGGAAGGACGATCAGGGACACAAGGGATCAAGTTCCAGAACTGACATCCAGTGTTTCTACTGTAACAAGCGGGGCCACGTGAAGAAGGACTGCCATAAACGACAGGCTGACCAGAAGGGCGTACATTTTGTGGGCAGTGAGGAGTTCAGGGACGTCACGAGCTCATGCACAATTCCACAACTCTGCGTTCCGTGCTCCAGGAAACATTTCCAGCCCCACTGCAACGTCTACGTCAACGGAGTGAAGGGCGAAGGTCTGCGGGACACCGGGGCAGACATGATAGTGGTCCGGGCGAGTCTAGTTCCAGCTATGGCCTACACAGGAGACAGCATCAGGGTGAGAATGGCCGAGGCATCTCACGCTTACGACCTGAACACGGCGGTGATCAAGGTCGTAACACCGTTGTTCACGGGGACCATTGTGGCCGTCGTCATGGACGATCCTCCATGCGACCTGCTCATTGGGAACCGTGTCCAGTTTGTGGACGGCGTCACCAGGGAGGTTCCCGTTTATCGGTCTCCCGACGTCATTTCAGTTCTCACGCGGGCACAGGCGGAGCGAGAGGGCAAACCTCTCAAACCCCTACCTGCTGCACGAGCTGCCCTGGGGAACGTGACCCCCGCGCTTCTCGCGAAGGCTCAGGATTCGGACCCGACACTAGCGACTCCTCGGGAGCACGCGAAGTCGGGGAAGGTGAAGCTGAGCGGGAAGCATGGGAGGTCAAAGTTCCTCAGGGAGAAGAAGTTGCTCTACCGTGAGTTTAGCAACAAAGAAGGTGCTTTCAAACAGGTTGTCGTGCCTCGCGAGTTTCGCGAGGGAGTCATGGCAACGGCACACGACTCAATCCTTGGAGGTCATCTTGGCACCAAGAAGACCACGGACCGTGTGTGGCGCCACTTCTATTGGCCAGGCATCTGCACGGATGTCCGACGTTTCTGTGCGTCATGCGATAAGTGCCAGAAGGTGATTGCCAAAGGAAGGGTGAGGAAGGTCCCCTTAGAGAAGATGCCGCTCATCGACGAACCCTTTCGTCGGGTGGCAGTTGACATCATCGGGCCCATCTTGCCTGCGTCTGAGGACGGAAACATACATTTTGACCATGGTGGACTACGCCACTCGATACCCAGAGGCGATCCCTCTGAAATCGATCGAAGCTACGCGAGTAGCTGAGGCACTGGTTACCATGTGGTCCCGGCTGGGAATTCCATCAGAGGTTCTCACCGACAGAGGCACTCAGTTCACGGGAGGAGTGATGGCGGAGGCAGCACGACTGCTATCACTGGAGCAGCACTTCACCACTCCTTACCATGCTCAGTGCAACGGACTGGTGGAAAGGTTCAATGGTACCCTGAAAACCATGCTGAGGAAACTGGCTCAGGAGAAACCACGCACGTGGGACAGGTACATCCCAGCACTGCTTTTTGCATACCGCGAGGTTCCTCAGGAGAGCTTGGGTTTTTCCCCATTCGAGCTGTTGTACGGCAGACAGGTACGCGGTCCCATGGCTATCCTGCGTCAGGCTTGGACGGACGAAGAAGCTGACGAGGAGGTGCAGACGACAGCGACCTACATCGTAGAACTCAGGAACAGGATTGAAGAGACCTGCAAACTGGCTCAAGAAAACCTGGGAAGAGCAGCACAGCGTTACGCGCGAGGATTCGACCGCAAGGCACGGCCGCGCAGCTTCAAGATTGGAGAACGAGTGTTGCTACTTCTACCTGTCAAACACAACAAGCTACAACTGCAGTGGCAAGGACCTTTTGAGGTGACAGCGAAGGTGGGCCAGAACGACTACAGGATCGTCATGAACGGGAAAGCACGCCTGTACCACGCCAACCTGCTGCGCGCCTACATAGAGAGGACTGCCTACGGGGAAAAGGACAAAGTAACAGAGACAGTTGCCGTCGTGATGGACGAGACAACGGAGGAACAGGGAGGAGGACGTGTACCAGTTTGTCCGCTGGAAGCTAGTGAGGATCACACGGACGTGCACATCTCACCTGATCTTGGGGACGACCAGCAGGCGGACCTGCAAGAGATCCTGAGGGATGCAGCACGGGTCCTTATAGACATACCACTTCAGACGCATCTAGAGGAGTTTACCTTCGACTTGCTGGAGAAACAGCCAGTGAGGACGAAGCAGTATCCCATGCCTCATGCCCAGAAGGAGGTGGTCAGGAAGGAAATCGCCGACTTGACGAAGTTGGGCGTCATCGAGCCAGCGAACTCTCCCTACAGTTCCCCGATTGTACTTGTGAAGAAGAAGGATGGACGCGTCAGGTTCTGTGTCGACTACCGGAAGCTGAACAAGATTACGGCGTTTGACGCGGAACCCATGCCTGATGTGGACTACCTCTTCAGTCACTTGGCCAAGGCCAAGTACTTTTCCAAACTGGACCTCACCAAGGGATACTGGCAAATTCCGGTTGCCGAGGAAGATCGCCCAAAGACTGCATTCACCACTCCATTCGGCCAGTTCCAGTGGACAGTCATGCCTTTTGGCCTACAGAATGCAGGTGCCGTCTTCACTCGCATGATGAGGAAACTTTTGGAACCATTGAAGCGCGAGGACATCAGCAGTTTCATCGACGATGTGCTGATCGCGACTGAGACATGGACTGAACATCTCGACGCCCTGCGCGACGTGTTCGGAAGGTTGAAGGACGGAAATCTGGGAGCTAAACCGTCCAAGTGCTACTTGGGATTTCGGGAATTG
Organism: Littorina saxatilis; assembly: GCF_037325665.1. NCBI lineage: Eukaryota > Metazoa > Mollusca > Gastropoda > Littorinimorpha > Littorinidae > Littorina > Littorina saxatilis. The sequence goes on along the minus strand of NW_027127685.1, from coordinate 23,321 downwards.
TCTTTCCTGGGTCATGTTGTCGGCGAGGGACTGCTCGTTCCAGAGGACGACAAGATCCAGAAGATTCGGGAGGCGGAGCCACCGCGCACTAAGAAAGAAGTCAGGTCTTTCCTGGGCCTTGCCAGCTTCTACAGACGCTTCATCCCGCACTTCGCCGAAATCGCACTACCACTGACCAACCTTACCAAGAAACTACAACCGACCGTTGTAGTGTGGACTGAGGAATGCAGCTCCGCATTCAACACCTTGAAGAGGCGACTCACCAGTCAGCCTATACTCCGGCTACCAGACCTGAACAAGGACTTCGTGCTGAGGACAGACGCTTCAGGGAAAGGACTTGGGGCAGTGTTGCTTCAGGAGACAGAGGGGTTTTTGCACCCTGTTTGCTTCGCCAGCCGTAAGCTGACCTCGGCCGAGGCAGCATATGCAACGGTTGAACGCGAGTGTCTCGCCATTGTCTGGGGCATCCAGAAGTTCGAGGCGTACCTGTACGGACGACCTTTCTGTCTGGAGACGGACCATCAACCTCTGCAATACCTTCAGGTTGCAAGGTTGGCAAACGCCAGACTTATGCGCTGGGCGTTGATCCTCCAACCGTACCAATTCACGGTACGCGTCATTCCGGGCGCCAACAATGTTGGAGCCGATTTTCTCTCTCGAGCTGTAGAGGAGAACATGACTGGGAGCGAAACCGAGGTTTCGTCTTGAAGAGGGGAGGTGTGTCACGATTAGGTGACAGGGATCAAGAAAAAGGTCACTCGGTGGGGTGCCCTCTCTTGATCCAGTGCGGCAGAAAGCGTCTGTTTTCCGTCACCGGATGCGGATTCTGCTGACAGCGCCAAACAAGCACGAGATTTCTGTTTTTGCACGCATTTTCACGGCGTGTTTTTGCTGTCAAGGGTTGACGGTTTTTCGCTGACAGCGCGCACGGGAGTTTCGTGGATTCACAGTTTCTCGTGTATTTTTCTGCTTTGCGAGGCAGAATTGTGGATAGCTGAACTTGTTAGGTGACAAGGTTAGTCACGTGTTATTCTCAAGGTTGTCTGTCTGAGACACGGTAACTGTGGACTTGACACCCAGCAGCAGAAGAAGAAGGATCGAATACACAGTTCCTAGAGTATGATGGATTTCACCGAATAGGATATTCGGCACTCTAGAGGAACTTCCACGAGTTATCACCTTCTCACTGCCACATGTTTTGCTGAGGACGAGTCGTCAAATCTTTCCTTCGTCGTGCGATGGTTTTCGCATAAGTATTCGACAAGGGGTTTCTAGATGTTGTTGTCACTGTTGACGAACAGAGGCCATTCCAGGGAGGAAGCGGGTTTTGCTTCCATGAGAGTGCTACATTCATAGGCTGTTTGAGGTAATAAATCATTATTTAACGCTGTTGACGAGTCTGTGTTTGTGGAATGAAATACTCTCTGTTGTTCTCTCCAGGTTAGCGCATAATTTGCTCTCTGTGACGCTAAAATACTAATCTGTATATGGTTTTTGCAGATAGGGAGAGAAAGACGAAAAGACGGCTGTTTTGTTGTTGTGAAAAGTCCATTAATTTGGTGCAGGCCCACGTGCTCGATGAGATATGTAAAGATGACATGTTTAAAGGTGGAGGGTGAGGGGTAGCTGACATGTTTAGTGCACCGATGCTTTCTGTTTGCAGCCTTCGTTTTCCTAACTTCTGTTCGGCTGCCTTCTTTGGGACCACGCTAACCAGCACACCGGCTAACCAGCGAACCGGCCAACCAGCTAACCAGCGAACCGGCTAACCAGCTAACCAGCGACTGGGTGCGGCGCCTGATGCCTCCACAGTTCCCTGCTTCGTCACCACGCTAACCAGCACTTCATTCGACGGAGCAGTTGTGGAGGCTAAAAAGACTAATTACAGGACGTCCACCCAGTGGCGAAAGAAAGCTAAGTGCACCATGTCTTATGCACCATGTCTTATGCACCCCGTTGACCACCGTTGTCTTTTATGTTATCTGTGATTATACTCGAGTAGGGACGACGTGGGGTGTGTGACACCTGCATGAACTAGCACTTTTGGAGCAGAACAGTCGTATTTTCTTATCTTTACACGGGATCAGCGTGTTACTATAATTTTCTATTTTCTAACTGGCATTTTGTCAGTGACCATTGGTTTTTACGTTTTGTGAACGTAAAAGTACATATTTTGAGTGAAGTCTCGAGGGAGGTGGCGAGTTTTTTACATAAACAGGCGTCTGAAACTTATACTTTTGTTGTCTCTATTTAATTGTATGACTGCGAGAGTGGATCGTGGTGTGGTTAGTTGGTTAGTAGTAACTAACCGTTTCATAATCACCTTAAGTGATATATTGAAACGTGACAACATGAGAGAATGTAACGAGGACGACTGGACTCAACTTTTAGATATGATTACAATGGCCAAAAATTCCGCAATACATACCAGCATTGGCATGAGCCCTTTTGAGGCAATGTTTGGCAAACCCATGATAAGACCCTCAGTGCGTATAACAAATGAAGACGGGTCACTTAAAGATGATCTATCGAGAAGGCTCAAAATCATACACAGGGCAACAAAGCTGTACCCTCCCGCCAACGGGAGCAGCGACATGGAGGACGAGGGGGAGGAGGAGGAAGGGGGAAGGACAGTGCTGCACGTGCTTGGAACCGTGCTTAGAATAATGCCAAAAGTGCGACTGCTTCGTACATCACGACAAATGCGCATTTGCGGATGTTATCCTTATGTAAACGTCTGGAGGAGCAAAAACGCAACAGAAGGTTTGTCAAAGAAAACTTCCGCAGGCAGGCTCGACAAATGAAGAGACAAACTAAGCCTCAAGAACCGATTCGAACGGGTGATAATGTCTTCGTTTAGACACCACTACCACCACCAACAACAACAACAACAACAACGCCCCTCGTTGTACTGTCGGGGAGGATATTTTACTACGCGGTATATTTACTGTCTCACCGAAATAAAAGAATATTCTTTGTAAGATATGTTGTAGCCCAAGTGGAAAACTTCAGGCCATGTGAGTAAAAAATACATGTATGTAACAAATGGGCGGTGCCTGTTATCGTCCATGTGGTTTTGATATGAAATAAAATATTTATAATTTTTTTATGAGTTGTTGAATGATATTTGGATTTTTTTTTTATCATCGTGATTCTGTGTCTCTGTCAGAAAGATGCCAAGTTCGACAACCGTTGTCGGAAAATATTTCTCTGTTTAACAACGGTTACTTCCCGTTGTATGAGTGTGTATATTTATAGTCTTTCTCTCTCTCTTTCTCTTTCTCTTTCTCTCTCTCTCTCTCTCTCTCTCTGATGCGCAAATTGCTCCCATCTTGCTCTATGGCTCAGAACTATGGGGATGTTTTGACTGTTCACAGATTGAAAAGGTTCACATGTATGCCTGTAAAAGACTACTCGGGATCTCGTCAAACAGTCCAAACCAGATGGTGTATGGGGAACTTGGAAGATGCACTTTGTCAATCCTAGCAAATGCAAAGATGTCATACATCATGTTAAAAAACGCAGTTGAAAGGGGAAAACAGAATTGGGTCTCACAAGTTAAATGCCTCCTTTGCATGAATGGATTTGGAGATGTGTGGTTGAACGGGTCTGTAGGTAGGGAATGTGCGTTTATTAGAACATTACAGCAACGTCTGCAAGACTGCTTTGAGCAAAACTGGCACTGTAAACTTGATACAAGTGTGAGATTTGATGTATACAGGATGTTTAAAGGAGAACTTGAAAAAGAAAAGTATCTGGGTGTCATTGAAAACCAGTACATACGCAAAATGTACACAAAGTTCAGACTGGGCATTGCACCATTGAAGGTAAATAAACTGCGCTATAATCCCGAGTGCGCTAAATCCAGAAATTGTACATTTTGTAAATCAACTGAAGAAAATGAAAACCACTTCCCAGCTTACAATGCAATCCGTCAAAAGTACATTGGTGCTTGTTTTGACCTTGACCAGTTCTCCAACTCATCGTTGTGTATTTTACAGACTGACAACAAATTACGACTGATTGCATTGTCAAATTATGTGTTCTACGCGTTTAGACAAAGAGAAAATCAATTGTGAAATAGACCGGTATGATCGTACAACCCAAAATCCTTGTCTTCATCTCACTGTATTTTTGTTCTTCTCTGTTTTTATATTTAGTCAAGTTTTGACTAAATATTTTAACATCGAGGGGGAATCGAAACGAGGGTCGTGGTGTATGTGCTTTTGTGTGTCTGTCTGTCTGTCTGTGTGTGTGTGTAGAGCGATTCAGACTAAACTACTAGACCGATCTTTATGAAATTTGACATGAGAGTTCCTGGGTATGAAATCCCCGAACGTTTTTTTCATTTTTTTGATAAATGTCTTTGATGACGTCATATCCGGCTTTTCGTGAAAGTTGAGGCGGCACTGTCACGCCCTCATTTTTCAACCAAATTGGTTGAAATTTTGGTCAAGTAATCTTCGACGAAGCCCGGACTTCGGTATTGCATTTCAGTTTGGTGGCTTAAAAATTAATTAATGACTTTGGTCATTAAAAATCTGAAAATTGTAAAAAAAAATAAAAATGTATAAAACGATCCAAATTTACGTTTATCTTATTCTCCATCATTTGCTGATTACAAAAACATATAAATATGTTATATTCGGATTAAAAACAAGCTCTGAAAATTAAATATATAAAAATTATTATCAAAATTAAATTGTCCAAATCAATTTAAAAACACTTTCATCTTATTCCTTGTCGGTTCCTGATTCCAAAAACATATAGATATGATATGTTTGGATTAAAAACACGCTCGGAAAGTTAAAACAAAGAGAGGTACAGAAAAGCGTGCTATCCTTCTTAGCGCAACTACTACCCCGCTCTTCTTGTCAATTTCACTGCCTTTGCCATGAGCGGTGGACTGACGATGCTACGAGTATACGGTCTTGCTGAAAAATGGCATTGCGTTCAGTTTCATTCTGTGAGTTCGACAGCTACTTGACTAAATATTGTATTTTCGCCTTACGCGACTTGTTACTTCTTGTGCTAGGTGTTAATTTTAAGTTGCCTTGCTTCCGGACGGTCAAGTCCACTTTGTTCACATGCTAACTATTTCTCCCCCTTGTACATACACATTGTGTTTGCTGCAATAAAAATTCGCCTTCGCCTTCGCCTTTGCCTTCTCTCTCTCTCTTTCTCTTTCTCTTTCTCTCTCTTTCTCTTTCTCTTTCTCTTTCTCTCTCTCAGGGCTACGGTCTCCAAAATTCATTTCAATTTTTTTGTCAATGTGTTCTGCCGGGGCAGGGGAGGATCTGTGGTGAAAACTCCCCTTCCTTTTTATATTTAGTCAAGTTTTGACTAAATATTTTAACATCGAGGGGGAATCGAAACGAGGGTCGTGGTGTATGTGCGTGCGTGTGTGCGTGCGTGTGTGTGTGTGTGTGTGTGTGTGTGTGTGTGTGTGTGTGTGTGTGTGTGTGTGTAGAGCGATTCAGACTAAACTACTGGACCGATCTTTATGAAATTTGACATGAGAGTTCCTGGGTATGAAATCCCCGAACTTTTTTTTTCATTTTTTTGATAAATGTCTTTGATGACGTCATATCCGGCTTTTCGTGAAAGTTGAGGCGGCACTGTCACGCCCTCATTTTTCAACCAAATTGGTTGAAATTTTGGTCAAGTAATCTTCGACGAAGCCCGGACTTCGGTATTGCATTTCAGCTTGGTGGCTTAAAAATTAATTAATGACTTTGGTCATTAAAAATCTGAAAATTGTAAAAAAAAAAAAAAAATTTATAAAACGATCCAAATTTACGTTTATCTTATTCTCCATCTTTTGCTGATTCCAAAAACATATAAATATGTTATATGCGGATTAAAAACAAGCTCTGAAAATTAAATATATAAAAATTATTATCAAAATTAAATAGTCCAAATCAATTTAAAAACACTTTCATCTTATTCCTTGTCGGTTTCTGATTCCAAAAACATATAGATATGATATGTTTGGATTAAAAACACGCTCAGAAAGTTAAAACAAAGAGAGGCACAGAAAAGCGTGCTATCCTTCTTAGCGCAACTACTACCCCGCTCTTCTTGCCATGAGCGGTGGACTGACGATGCTACGAGTATACGGTCTTGCTGAAAAATGGCATTGCGTTCAGTTTCATTCTGTGAGTTCGATATTATTACGCGATACCCCCACGTCAGCGGGTTGTTACTATACTCTGCTCTTTTTCAGTCAGTCTACCACATAAACAAAAAAAGTGTTATTCTCCCCAACATTCTGGTCAACAAAATCATTATTACAGACAGTCATTCAATTTCAAGACAATCATCACAGCTTTGAACAGACCATTTCGTTCAACCAGTCAAAAACAACAACTATAGTAAAAGCTACAGCGCGATCAACGTTCGCCCATTTACGAACTCGAGATGAGATTTGTTTCTTCTGGTCGCCAAGCCTACCGTTTACAAACGCATGCGCACAAATTGGGATTCCCCCAATTTCCTCGACCTTGACCTCAGGACTCTCGAAGCCACTACTTCGGCGTTCAAGTTGGCTCGTGCATACCGAGTAGCTGGCAACTTTGCTTCCGAAGTTCCCACTTTCAAAGTTAATTTCATCATTTATACGACGATATCGCATCTAAAAGGTCCTTACCCATCTAAAAAAAAACTCCAACGCATGCTACAATTGCATGACATTCCGGTTTTAAAGGCAGCTCATTGGGAAATGAGCTCAGACACAATATTGAAGACGTGAAATGCGTCAATCGAGCAACTGTCGTAACTTGGCTACAATGAGACGGTCGGCTACCTTGCACCATAGACACGAACTGTGACATTCTTGTTTAATTTAGGTGAAAAGCTTGAAACAGCGGGGCTCAAAACCGACAGTACGATCATTTACTGACCGAAAAAAACGTGCTCGAGTCATTCGGCGAAGGTTGTGAGCTTTCAAACTACCACGACTGAATAACTGATAACACATCTTTGCATAGTGCTTTTTCTAGACGAGTAGCATAGTGCAGTGGTTACGGATTCGGAATTTCAATCCGACGCTCTGGGTTCAAGTGCCGCTGGGAGCTACACATTTATTTTTTAATTTTTTAATTAACCTTTTTCTAGACCTCAATTGCATTCAGACTGCAACAACCGGTTTTTGCCTTTGTGCTAATTTTTTTTAATCGCGTAAAGAAACTGTCCTATGCTTTCAAAAACAAATCGAATCTTGACTTTTAACTGTACATAACCTTGCATCGCCATCGTAATCAAAAATTAACGAGGGAAAACAAATTAAAACACCGATGAACAATATTGTCTTTTCTAAACTTCTTGACAGACATTTCCCCAATAAATAAGGATCAAGTCACTAAACTTAGTTATTTACGGTCTACTGCATAATGTTCTTCCTTTTAAACTTTACCAGAAACCCAAAGTTTCCCTTTAACCAATCTATGTTTGTCCAACAAAGAGTTTTACCGATATAAAATTATTAAACACAAGTACAACATACAGTAATTGTTGTACTTATTGTGAGAACGAAATTGATAATACTGATTTTTTTTTTGGTGCCCCAAAATTATGTTCACTTGGAAATGCATTGAGGATAAACTGATTTGTAAATATAATATGATTATTAAAAATGTTATGAAGTTTTTTGGGCGTGTTTAAAATAATAATAATAATAATAATAGTGGCAAGCTTATATAGCGCGAACCATGGGGTTAACCCACGCTCTCCGCGCTTTACATCAAACTGAACAATGCAATACATGTTTACAATAAATAGTATCCTAGTTCATACAGTAGTGTAAATGCCATAATGCATTAATTATACAAACAACAACATCCAAAGAAAAACACACACTCACACAAGTTAAAGCTAAGTACATAGTAAGAAAAATAATATGTTAAATCACTATATCATAGCACACGCACACACACACACACACACACACACACACACACACACACACACACACACACACACACACACACACACAGCGCAGTCGATCACACCCACACACACAAACACAAGCGTGAAGCGATAGTACAGGGTATTGAAAAAGCGGATCAGGGATCTAAATAGATTTTGAAAAGATGGGTCTTTAAAGCTTCTTTGAAAGAAGGGGTTGAGTCAATGTGGCGGATGTCATATGGGAGAGAGTTCCATATTTTAGGGGCTGCATTGGAGAAGGACCTGTGGCCGAAGGCTTTAGTTCTGACATGAGGAATGCGAAGCATCCGAGAATCGCTGGAAGAGCGAAGCTGTCTTGAGGGAATGTATACATTCAACATATCTGATAGAAATATTATTGTTAACGATATAGG
>NW_027127685.1:0-10000 GCF_037325665.1 Littorina saxatilis | reverse complement strand
GAACAATCCGCTTTTATGGGTTTTGGAAGACATGGTGAGAGCTCAATATTCCCCGAGTTTCACGAGATTACACTGAAGCATGACGAGTGGTCATGCCAAATGAGCAATTTTGACATTGAAGCCACTGATAACGCATGCGTCACGTGCAGAGCTCACTTGTGGCAATGGACGAAAGGTTGACGACCAGATAAACATTTTCTTCAGTTTGGTGGATATCCTTGTAGCCATATAACTAAATTAACCAAATATTACAAGCTATGCGTTTCTTTTTTTGAACAGTATATATATAGAAGTTTCATTCGTCTGACCCTGTTCTTAGTGACCAACGTCCGGGACAGTTTCATAGCTGTTGATCCGTAACGGCTCTTGACTTGTTTTTCCGCTTTTTCTCGGCGAGTTTGTTACACCCCAGCCACACATAGACGCCGCTTCTACTACGATGGAAAAGTGTCAGAGAGCGTGGCCAATCATGGGCCAAACGTGGGAGGATCTCTATGAGCGTGGTTTGGTCGGGGTGGGATCTGCTAGGTCGGGAAGCTGCACGCTCTCGCAATGCTTATTTTGAACTGCACAAAACAAGCGCAGCAGGGTCGTGGCGCAGTACAGTCGTGATGTCGTTTTTTACATTCAGTCAAGTAATAACTGAATGTCTTAACATTGACGGAGAGTGAGGTCTGTCTGCCGATGTATGTGTGTGTGTGCGTGTGTGCGTGTGTGTGTGACAAGCATTTCTCAGAAACTACCCGGCAGATTTTCTTGAAAATTGATGCATACATTTCTGAGGGCATTTTCTTGTGTCGCTTTTTTCCTATTTTTAATAGGGCTATTTGATGACGTCATATTTGACCGTTTGTGAAAGTTGAGGCGGCACTTTCACGGCTACAGTTTTTTATCAATTTGTTTGAAATTTTCGCTTTATGATCTTCGACTAAGTGCGGACTATGGAATTGCATTTCAGCTTGGTATCTTAACAATTTGTTTATGAAATGTTCACTCAAAGTTAGCCAAATGTGTCGATTTCTTAAAAGTCGATATTTTAGTCACAAAGTGACACCATCGTATCATGTAATGCCTCCTGTATCCGAAAATATATAGTTTTGTATTTGATTTAAAAATTGGCTTCAAATGAAAAAAAACGTTAAATAGCTACTTTCTTTATTGTTTATTATCATTTCTCTGTTCCTTATCATTTGCTGATTCCAAATATGTACAGTTTATGGTGTTTGTCGCTGAAAATATGCTTACAATGAAGAAAACCTGTGAAAGGTAATTATGCTTCATGAAGCCTGTATCTAACCACATTCGAAGAAGAAGAAGAAGACTTGCATCGAGTTGTGTCGCTATGCAGAGTGTGACTTTTCTTGTTTAATTGCCGTACTATTAAATGGAACATACTCAGATTAAAGAAAGTCTTACATTGGGAGGTAGGAATGTGATTTGCATGGTTTGTGACAAGACAAACTTTCCTTATAAGAGCTTAAAGATACATTCCATGACGTTTGAACCAAAATGTCAGCTATCATAGATCTCTTTAACTAAACAAAATGAGGGTAACCTTCTACCGGAACGCATACCAAAAGTATGATAGCTGGTAGTGTTCTGTGCATAGTGGGAATCTTTGGCTTGATGAATTTCACATGTTAACACCAGTGTCTGTTAGGTAATGAATCAGTCACACATCCTCCACTCTTCACTGAAATAAGTCAGAAGTATGTGCCCATGTTAATAGAGAGAGAGAGAGAGAGAGAGAGAGAGAGAGAGAGAGAGAGAGAGAGAGAGAGAGAGAGAGAGAGAGAGAGAGAGAGAGAGAGAGAGAGAGAGAGAGAGAGAGAGTCTTTATTTTTCGAGGGTGACAAGAATAAACATAGATAATGCTTTTTTGCATCTGGCCCTCGCCCTAAAGAGGGACTAAACTATTTTACTATAACTATGACTAGGAAAAAAGAGAGAGAGAGAGAGAGAGAGAGAGAGAGAGAGAGAGAGAGAGAGAGAGAGAGAGAGAGAGAGCTTTCTGAACAAGAAAGAAGCAACCGATAAGAAATAAGACAATCATCGATTGATCAAGATTCTTTAATTAAAGTCAGCTAGGTCACAATAATGTTGTTTAAGTTGCTGTATTTTACAGTTTTCCTTACATGATAATTTCTTAGCACCGTGCAATTGACTACCCATTTCACTTTAGAGGTGCTGGGACGACGCCAAGTTGACTAAATGCCTTAGTTACCGATTTGACCGGGAACTATTTCGTTAACGATTTATTCCTGACATATTTTCTCAGGCTTAAGTGACCATGTATACAGTATGTATTTGTATTTGACTAAAACACACAAAAATAACGACGGTTAGTTCGTGAAAAGACACTGACTTGAATCATGTTTGCATAACTACAGCGATGCAGCGGGTATTGCCGCCTAAGTAAATTTGGTTTAATTTTAATCTACACCATTTTCTGCGGTGTTTTTATGGTCATTTAAAAAGGATGTTCACAAACAAACATATTTTTTCGTTCAGTTACTTTTTGCAGCACTGTCAGCCGGACAGAACAGACAGTATGTTAATATAAACGTGATATAAACACAGCCGACAGCAGCCGCTATACGCGAACTTCCTTGTGCGGCAGGGAGTGGCTCTTTTCCCGCGCGCTGGCTGGCCGGTCTCACTTTCGCACCGCAGCGCAAAGAAGGATGAAGCGTCTCTGTATACTCTATAGTCTCTGTGTAGCTTCAGAAGCTGACTGGTTGTGAATGCACAATCGGGACTGATCAGTCAAAGTGCAGGGGCGGATCACAGCATTTTTAAGGGGGGGTTACACATTTCTTTTAGGGACAGATCGACGACGCGAAGCGCCCGAACCTCCCTAAAGGAAAATGGAGCAATCTGGTGCAACCTCAGCCGACAAATTACCCAAGTTCCTTCAAAAACCGTCATTTAGAAGACTATGGCCGTCACCTAGGTGGGCCCTGAGGCATGACAGACGGTCAGTACGATAAGGATCATTACTGTTACATTATAAAAAAAAAATTAAAAAAAGACTCACTGGGGCAGGGGTTGGTGTTGCAGGCACGAGTGGTGATCTGGGTCGCATCGCCCTGACAAGCTCGGCCACCGAACTGGGGGGTGGGGTCAGTGCAGGCACGCTGAAAGGTCAAGCGCTCAGTGCCACCACCGCAGGTCTTGGAGCACTGGTCAACCGTCTCCAGCTCGAACTGGGTCCAGCCACCATCGACTGCAGCAACGCATATGGACAGAGCATGGTCATTGGGAGGGGCAGTAATGCGAGTTACGAGGTATGGTCTAAACACAATGATCAAAATTAATGTGATTTTCACAGAGTCTGTTTCGCGGATCTACCCCAAATTACAGTATACATTAGAAATACTCTCCTCCTACATCGATGCAAAGTCACAAGTGACAGCCAATCAGAAGAGGCCTCACGATAGCCTTTTTCGGGGCTGCTTTTGAGCTCGTACTGTACGTAACTATTGACTGCCGATTATTTACGATGCAAGAAGAAATATGTCAGTATGAATACAACATCTGTGTTGTTTGTTTATTTATTTCTTATTTGCTTGTTTGAAATGAATTTATTAATTCGTTTATCTTAATTTATAAAAAAAAATTTTTTATCATTTATTCATTTATTTACTAATTTATTCATGAGTTTGCATATTTAAGTGTGTGTTTATTTATCTCTTTATAAGAAGTTTCTTTGTTACTTATTCATTTACTCATTAATTAATTAAGGTATTCATTTACTTATTTGATGAAAAGTAATACACGTTCATATATGTATCCATTAGTTTATCTATTGGTTTAAACAAGACTTTATTAAATTTTGTATCATGACAAGAACAATATATATGGCAAATTGGATTTCTTACTCAAGCTCGTGCTTACTTCAAGCAATCCCAGTGAAAACATAATAGTGGTAAGCATAGTTTATCTATTCATTCATTCCTGCATTTACTCGTTCATTTACTTATTATTTACCAGACAATTACTCTTTGCGATAACAATTTAAAAACTAAAAATGTTGGTATTAAGATATGACTCACTTGGGCACTCGTGGGTGTTGCACGGTTTCTGCTCAGTCTTGGCGCCCTGGCCCGAACAGCTGTTTCCACCATTGTACGGAGTAGGGTTGGTCATAGACCATTTATCCTGGACCGCCAACTAGCTCTCTCTCCGCTCTATGACGAGGTAGCGCCCCTCCTGGCCTTTCAGAAATCAGGGGGACGTCATATCCGGTGTCGATTGTAAACATGGACGCTATCATCGAAGTTGCCGAGGTAAGTTCTGAAAATGCTAAAGTAAACTCAGCAAAAGTGCATATGGAACATATTTTTCGATGAGTTTTGTTAAGTTTAGTTTGGAGTTTTGGAAAATCCAGTTCATTGTTTGTAGGCTAGAGAGTTTTGGAACAAAAAATAAAAACAGCGGCGCGATTCATTGATTGCAATCATGCACAGTTTGGGCTTGAAATGTTTCAGTTTTGTAGCAAGCCTATTTTCAGGTTATTACTGTACTAAATTTATGTTTCAAGTTGTTTTGTGTGTTTACTATAACAAATCAGGTGTTTGTGGCGGGTTTTTTTCTTTTGCAGGAACAGAGCCAAGGATTTTCTCGGGAGTTGGAGTCCAGCACTGGTTCAGATCAGGAGAGATCTTTGCCAATGGTCAGTATTATTGTGTAAAAAAAGTATGATAAAATTCACTTTTTATTGTCATGTCGGGGTTGTGTACATTAATCCAATTTAATAATATACTTACTTGCTTGGTCAACATGTTTTGTTCAAAACTACTTTGTTCTGTTCAGTTGGCTACTACTATCTGTTCGTGTTTTGTTTTGATCAGGTGACAACCGCCATGGTACAAGATGTATGCCAAACACTTTTGAAGTATGTGCTGCTACCTCAAATGGTGCGTGAGGCTTTGGAAATACTGAACTGTAAGTTTGCTTTCTTCGCACTATATAGTGTAAACATTTGAGAGAAAAAAAATGGTTTAAAAGCAAAGGGTTAGGACAATGCAACCTGTTGTCGGACATTTGTAATAAAACCATTGTTGTTATATATATTTATACTGAACACGTACACAACTGCTTCGCACACAGAGAGCAGAGATAATTTTGGTTTGTTTGCAATTAATTATGTAGTGTGTCTGTGATTGGATTTTTTTCCATTCATGTCAAAATAATTATTCATGTTGTGATTTTTTGGCTTTTCAGATGTGGACTTGCAACATGCACTCAGATTTCAAGACGGCTGCCTGGTACAAGGAAGATTTGTAAATGCTGCCATGGAGAAGGCCTGGACCAAATACCATGCTGCATTCCTGAATCACAGGTCACAGGTAACTGAGGTCACACACAGTCCTGCTGCAGCTGCCTGGATTTCGCTGAAGGTGTTTGAAAGACTTTTATCAGATGCTTATAGCAAAAACAAGGATAATATTGAAGCTGCAGTTGTAGACATCAGTGAGAAAGAAAGAGCACAGTTAGGTACATTGCTGGTGCAGTAACAAGGAAACTAAAAGAAAGAATGTTTGGGTTGAACAAAACAGAGAACAGAGTTGCAATACTACAGTGTCTAGATCTCACGACTTGTGAGTCAGAGTCTGAAACTGGCATGACCACTGTGCTGACCAGAGGAGGTTTAACATTTGTAAAACCTGCAATAGCAGAAATGTTCTACATCACAGAGTCCATGTTTCTGCAGCTGGCAGGATCAGGCTCTGAACTCAGGCAAACAAGTTCACAACATTTTGTTTCGTCAGGTTTGGAGAACAGAAGCCTCACGTCCTGTCTAGATCAGTGTTTGACAGACACTGATCTTGACAGTACTGTGAAGGAAACCCTCCTGATCAAGGTTCTTGAATTGTACTTCAAGATAAGAGTTCATCATAAGATGAAGGTCCTGATGGATAAAGTCCGTGAGGAAGAGAAAGTCACGAAAAAAGCAAAAGGGCTGAGAAGAACCCTGAAAAAAAATCAGTGATGATTTAATAGTTATGCTCTCCAAAGGCCTGATCCTGTCCAACTGAAGCATTCATTTCTGTTTTTGTGTACATTACCTACGGTACTTTGTTTGATGCTTTGCTCAAGAACAAGCTTGATATTGTTTTCTCTCATGTGGTTACATTCTAGTCAGACAATTATTATATACAATAAATGGGTTTTTGATTTAACTTGCTTTAATATTTAATTCTTTCATTGTCACTTTGTTACCTAAGGCTTGTGAAGGAAACCCTCCTAGTCAAGGTTTTTGAATTGTACTTCAAGATGAGAATGGAAACAAAATCAGTGATGTGATAGTTGTGCTCTCAACAGACCTGATCCTGTCCAACTCAAGTATTAATTTCTGTTATAGTGTACATGACTTTCATGCTTTGCTCCAAGAACAAGCTTGATATTGTTTTCTGTTGTGTGGTTACAGACTAGTCAGCCAGTTATATAATAAATGTTTTTATTGACCATGTTAATATTTCATTGTGGAAATACTAACTTGTCTTCTTTGGTCTAGACTGGTAATAAAGTTTATAAATGACTAGTGTGACATGTGTATGTGATTTTGTTCTTACTTTGCATTTTCTGTATGTACATTATGTATGAATAAAATGGAATCTTAAACAGAATGAGGCAGAGCGATATTAAGATATCAAATAACCAAAGGGAAGTAATCGCTCTTTTTGCATACGACATGTGTAATAGAGTAAGCGAGAGTTGTACGAAACCTTTTCTCCTGGCACCTAGGAAAATAACAAGCATTGAAATGAACAAGCGACTTTCATTTACTTCCCTTTGGTTATTTAATATGAATAAAATATCTGTCAGACGAGAACAGGTGAAATACATGTACAACCAAACAGGCAGGAATGTAAAGTATATTCTACATGTATTTTGCATTATTAGATCATATTACAAAATTTACACAAATACAGTGGCACCGTTGAACAGAAGCCAGCCTGGGCTGGTATGCATGAGTCAGGGTTATCTCATGTTGTCTTGGGCCAGTGCTAAGGCCTAATTCAAAATAGGTGTGGTTACGGTAACCCGACCTACCCTATTTTTAGGGGCCGACCCTATAACTTTTTATTACATTTTTCAAAAAAACACACAAAAACAAGAAAACGAGTGCAGAAAACGCAATGAAAGCGAAAGCGCTCGAGTCGCACATTTATTTCCCTGTCAAGTAGGTTTACTTTGTACACATAAGAAAAAAAAGTTTAAAAAAAAAGTGATTGCCTACCTTCCTACCCTTTTTTGTTTGGCTATGTTACCGTAACCACGCCTATTTATTTTTTTTGCCTAACATAACGTCACTAAAGTCTGAAAATGGTAAACCTTTTAACGTGAGGATATCCCAAACTAAAGACAGTAATTAATCTCAGCATCATTCCTTCATTGGTTGGATATTATATCCAACCTGAAATTGGTCGACAACATATCAACCTTCTCTAATCTGCGAACACACACACACAATGGCAAAGCATAAATTCAACAAAGCGGAACAGGCAATGAAAACACACACAACATCTATACAGTCCATCATCTTAACATTCTCGACCAACTTCCAGTTTCATATAATGTCCGACTGATTCACAGTCATCTCAGTATTGGTACTTCATCAGTTGATAATGTTATCAAAGCGCACGTCGGTCAAAAATGTATCAACCTACCCCAATCACACAAACATGCAATGGCACAGCATGAATTTAACACATCAGAACAGGCAAAGAAAACACACTTGCAATAAAACAAGCATATCTTACACTACAGTCCGTCATCTTAGGTTGTCATCTCGACCGACTTCTGGTTTAATATCAATTATAATGTCCGACCGATTCACAGACATCTCAGTATTGGTCATTCGGCGGTCGGACATTATAATTAATATGAAACAGGAAGTCAGTCAAAAATGTATCAACTTACCCTAATCTACAAGCACATACACTCACTGGCACAGTTTAAAGTCAACAAAGCAAAACAGGCTTTCAAACCGGACGTGACGCGCCCCTGAAAGTCGAGAGAGAGCTGGGGTCGTAACCTTGAAGGGTCACGTGACGAGTTGGCGGTCCAGGCTATTTGGTCTATGGGTTGGTGCAGGTCCGCTCAGATTTCACAGTCTTTGTGCCACCGCCGCAAGGAAGATTGCACGCGCCATCCTCCTTCACGAGGTACTCAGACCAACCGCCGTGCTCTGTTGAGGTCATATTATGGTTTGCGTTGTATAATTAGATTTTGTGAACTCTGCCGTGTGGAGTTGATGTTTTTGAACGAAGAAGAGGTGGAAGGATGGGAGGGGAGGTGTGGTAATTTGTATTGGGACAAAAGAGAGAGAGAGTGTGAGTGAGTGTTTGTGTGTGTGTGTGTGTGTGTGTGTACTAGCTGTGTGAGTGTGTGTGTGTGTGTGTGTGTGTGTGTGTGTGTGTGTGTGTGTGTGTGTGTGTGTGAAAAAGCTTATTATTTGTGTATGAATTTAAACTTGTTAGCCATAGTCACTGCAAGAGATGCCGCAAAAACAAAAATGTTTGACCAAAAATGTATTTGTCAAAGTTGTTATACGTAGTTAATTCACTACAACTGAGGAAATAAATTCAACTCACGGCAGTATTTGTAACAGGTGTAGCTATTATAAAATCGAGAATTGAGAGCTTGTATTGTTGTGTTGTGCTTAAATGCGATTCAATTGTACAATCTGTGCTTGCACTGTTTTGTGCCGAATAAATTAAGCTTCGTGAAATTGCGAGTGTATCGTATCTGCGTTTCATTAATCAACCTGCTTCTCTCATTATTGAGATATTAGTAGTTATGCCTACAGTGAATAAACAGTCTCATTATTACATCTGCAAAAAAGAATGCAAACACACACACACACACACACACACACACACACACACACACACACACACACACACACACACACACACACACAAATTCATTAATAGCGCACGCAAGCACATACATACACACGCACACACAGACACAAATACACACACGCACACACAAACACACGCACACACACACGCAGTGACATACACACACAAACACACACACACATTCAAACCCCCACCCAGCAATCCACACACACGCAACATCTATCAACAACACATTGACAAATACAATTATGAATTAAATAATTCATAGTTACCTGTATCTAGCACAGCGTCCCCAGCCGAACGTGCCACAGCGAGTGTAGTAGCGCTCCTGGCGGGTGCATGACTTGGGGCACCTGTGGCACACACACACACACACACACACACGCACGCACACATACACACACACACACGCACGCACACACACACACACACACACACACACACACACACACACACGCGCGCGCACATACACACAATCATCATCATCATCATCATCATCATCATCATCATCATCATCCATCAGTCAATACATCAAAGTTTAGCCGAAGAGTTGCTTTGAACCGGTTTGAAGACAAAATACCGGTTCGCGTTGACCGTATCGGTTGGAACCGGGACAGGGACTTCTATCAAAGCGCCGGCCGATTGAAGTATCCTACATCTTTATTCTTACTGTAGTATTACTAGTATCATTAACTAAAGTGCTTATTCACTATTAGAAGGAGAGAAAAAACACAGAGAAAAAAAACCGAAAGAAAGACAGAAATAAATAAAACAAAGACATACAGAGAGACAGAAAACAAAAACAGCCACAGACAGAGAAAGAAAAAAATATAAACAAATATTGAAAGATAGTTAAAAGTAGGTCAGAAAGTAAGAAAAAAGAAACAATGAAAGAAAGATCATACGACAGAAAGAATGAACAAGTCGCGTAAGGCGAAAATACAACATTTAGTCAAGTAGCTGTCGAACTCACAGAATGAAACTGAACGCAATGCAACGCAGCAAGACCGCATACTCGTAGCATCGTCAGTCACCCGCTCACGGCAAAGACAGTGAAATTGACAAGAAGAGCGGGGTAGCAGTTGCGCTCAGAAGGATAACACGCTTTTCTGTACCTCTCTTTG
>NW_027127684.1:12500-16664 GCF_037325665.1 Littorina saxatilis | reverse complement strand
TACAGCTTGTTTTAGAGTCTCAAAAACTTTGGATGTAAACAAAGACGCGGAGTTATTTCCCTTGCGTCAACGCTACCTCTGTTGGCAAATCTATAAATAGGACGATCCAGATCAAAATGAAAATTAACATATCTCAACATTGAAGGGGTCCTAGACCACAATATTTTGCAGGGAACTTAATTTAGCATGTCTCCAGCTGTTGGTAAAGCAATTAGCGTGTATAGTCATCGAGTACATATGGCTTTAAAGAGTTAATTTTTACATTGTGTATTACTGGCATTCCATTTTAGTCTTCAGGTTGGGCAGCTGACTGCACACGACAAAAACAAAAACTGTGCAACACACATCATCAGTTCTTTCACATTCAAGGAGTCTTAGTTGTGTACAAAGACAGTACGACCGTTTCTTTACAAATATTTACATATTATTCATCACGTACACACATTATAAATAATAACCACAGGTGGGTATGATGGGTTCTGTGGATATATTCACACATTGTTCAGAATGTGCAAACAATAAATCATAACAAATGAGACGGTATTTGTCACAACAACAAAATCAAATCAATGATATTATAATCTGTACTGATATAGGGTGTTCTTGTTGTTGCTGTTTTCGGTTGTTGTTTTTTTTAGAAATGTGACGGTGGATGCCACTGGTTGTGTATGACTATTAACACATTATGCAAAATGAACACATCTAAACTCATGACAGCCGAGGCGTTATTTGTAAGAAAACTAATATTCTTAAGTTAATCTATCTGCTTTCACGTAAAGCATATTTGGATTTTTGTTTTCTGTGTGTGTGTGTGTGTGTGTGTGTGTGTGTGTGTGTGTGTGTGTGTGTGTGTGTGTGTGTGTGTGTGTGTGTGGCTAAATCGATACGTTCTGTAGGAACAAGAAATTCCTCTGATAGGAAAAACACCCCCGTCAAGGGAAATAACCTTCTCAGTTGGTGGCAGTGAGAATGGTTATTTCCCTTTGACCGTCTATAAGTCGTTGTATAATTTTAATCCACCAATAACTCCCTAACCGTGTGTTTGACTGGTCCCAAGTTTTGTAAGGACCGTCTCAGGAATGTATAGAACCTGTTCACCAAGTTTGGTGACGATCGGTCCGTTCATTCTTGAGATCTACTTGCGAACACAAACACCGCCACAAACACATCGAGTGAAACCTATACACACCCCTATACCGGGGGTGTAATAACATTTCACATTATCCATACTGCACAAGCATAAACTCCCCAAAAAGAGGCGGTATTTGCAACAAAAACAAAATCTTATCAAATCAAATGTTCTCTCTTTTCTTCTTCTTTTTATAATTGTGTTAATATATTTAGTGAATATTTACACATTATCCATAATGTACATATATAACATCACAACAACTGAGGTCGTATTTTATTTTACAAAATAATATTTTAACAAGAAGAGCAAACGCTCGATCGAGTCACTTTCGCAGTTCTGAATATTATATGAGGCATCAGATGGACAGGAAGAAATTGCTATTCACAACACAATGAGTCACGTTCACATAAAATTTGAGCCCGGTCACTTTTATAGTTTCCGAGAAAAGCCCAACGTTAAGTTGTGTGTTGCCGAACAGAAAAGGCTAGTTATCTCCCTTGTTTTTCTGATAACGTTCGTAAAAGGCTACAGATGTAAATACTTTGATGTAAAGAATAATCCTACAAAGTTTCAATCACATCCGATGAACTTTGTCAAAGATATAAAATGTCTAATTTTTCCTTTGACGCTGACCTGTGACCTTGAAAAAGGTCAAAGGTCAACGAAACCATCGTTAAAGTGTAGAGGTCATTGGAGGTCACGACTAAACAAAATATGAGCCCGATCGCTTTGATAGTTTCCGAGAAAAGTCCAACGTTAAGGTGGTGTCTACGGACGGCCGGCCGGACGGCCGGCCGGACGGCCCGCCGGACAGACTAACACTGACCGATTACATAGAGTCACTTTTTCTCAAGTGACTCAAAAACAATATTTGAAATCAAACAACACGTTTCAGACACTTGAACGTGAGAGATTCACAAAGAATGGTAATCTTTCTGGCAATGACAAATTCAGTACTCTTAATTTTCAGACAGACGCTATCTTCAATACAAGGGGGGAAACCTAACTTCTTCTTCTTTAGCGTTCCAGAAATTCTGGTGACGTGTGAGCTTGTTGGCCCATTTGGGTTCTCCACACTGTACTCTGAGAGCATAGTCAGCTTCACTCCGCTTTCGTTGAGTAGGCATGCTGGGTATTTTCGTGTTTCCATAACCCACCGTACTCAGACATGGAGTACAGGATCTTTTCCGTGCGCACTTGATCCTGTGCTTGCGTGTACACACGAAGGGGGTTAAGTCACTAGCAGGTCTGCACATAAGTTGACCTGGGAGATCGGAAAAATCTCCACTCTTAACCCACAAGGCGGCAGCGAATGGGATTCGAACTCACGACCTCCCGATTAGGAGGCCGACGTCTTACCACTGCGCCACTTCGCCCGTCGGAAACCTAACAACTTTGACATTCCCTGTGCAACGTTGTTTGGTACCATACTGCTGTCGATGCCCTCTGTTACCTCTTAACAGCTCGAAATCATGGCGTGTACATTTTTCATGTGTATTTTTTCCCTTGAAATAGCTTTTAAATCATCAACGTGTCTTTGTCCGGTATGCAGTGTGTGTCGAATGGGACTAAAAAACGTCATCCTAAACTACGCTGTGAGGCAGTTTCTCATTATGCTTGTGCCTGTACACATGTGCACGTTTTCTTTTTCAGGCAATTCATTCAAGGAAGAATAAGTTTGAAGAAAATAAATAACGTCGGGGGTCCAGGGCGGGGGGGGGGGGGGAGGGGGGGCGAGGGGGCGCGTTGGTGCCCTGGCGGGGTCCGGGGTGGAGCCCCCAGAAGCTAAAGCATTCTGGCCTTGTAAATGTGAATATTGCTATTTCATATGTTAGGTGGATTTCCATTGGTCAATTGGGCAAAATTGAGCTCAGTGCAAAAGTGATATCGACGACATTTCCGTCGATATCAGTCGACCTCTTTATTGCTTCCCCACTTCAAAAACAAAAACACCTAAATTTAAAAACAAACAAAAATATATGAAAATATAATTATCCCAGAATTTAGTTGAGCAAGTGACTAAAGACTTTTTGAAAGAAAAGACATTTTGAAATACTGAAAAGTACAAGAAAAGCGTGAACAAAAAGAAATAATAATCAGAGGGAGGGATATGGAACAGCCAAAACTGAGACAAATACTTTTGTAATTTCTTTACACTACAGTAAATACAAAATATCCAGAGAATTAGCAATATATCTAACATTGACTGACTGTGTGATGATATCTTCTGCTATTGGTCTGTTTCGACAGTGATATCAAAATCTCGACCTCCGGTCTCGATTTTGATATCACTGTCTCAACAGACCATGTAGCAGAAGATATCATCACACAGTCCGTCAATATTGGGTAATGTAACCACTCTGGTGAGAGATAATTATGAATGTAACCCCTCTGGTGAGAGATAATTATGAATGTAACCCCTCTGGTGAGAGATAATTATGAATGTAACCCCTCTGGTGAGAGATAATTATGAATGTAACCCCTCTGGTGAGAGATAATTATGAATGTAACCCCTCTGGTGAGAGATAATTATGAATGTAACCCCTCTGGTGAGAGATAATTATGAATGTAACCCCTCTGGTGAGAGATAATTATGAATGTAACCCCTCTGGTGAGAGATAATTATGAATGTAACCCCTCTGGTGAGAGATAATTATGAATGTAACCCCTCTGGTGAGATAATTATGAATGTAACCCCTCTGGTGAGAGATAATGATATTGTGCATGTAAACAAACACATTATTGAGGGCCCCAAAGGGGGGGGGGGGGGTATCATCACGATCACGGGAAGGGAAATTTTAGCTTTCACGATCACAGTTATCTTGATTTTTGTTTTCACGATCACAAACACCTTGACGAATAGAGGATCATAGAGTGATACAGCTGTGAAAAATAAACGTTGAAAATAAAATGCTTTGCAATAATGCCCATCACGATCACAAAAACAAATCACGATCACGATCACGAGACTTGATTTTTTTGTCATCACGGATCACGGGCAAAGTCCCATCACGATCACAGAAATGGAAATT
>NW_027127684.1:0-7500 GCF_037325665.1 Littorina saxatilis | reverse complement strand
ATCTATCTCTCTATATATACGGCTTCTCTGTGTTTGTGTGTGTGTGTGTGTGTGTGTGTGTGTGTGTGTGTGTGTGTGTGTGTGTGTGTGTGTGTGTGTGTGTGTGTGTGTGTGTGTGTCTCTCTCTCTATGTGGGCAACACCTGTGGATTGTTCAGTTCTGTTTGTGATGTGGTCTGGCGGCTTTTGTGTATCAGCACCAAAATTATGAGGCCAACACCAAACATAGCACTCAACTCTTGGCCAAAACGCTACCCTTATCCGACACAGTAAACCGCATTCTAGCCGATAGCGGGGTGAAGGTCAGTGAGCTGGCTAGGGTCCCCCCGCCCTCCTACCCGCCTTGGCTTGAGGAAACCCCTACTATCATATACGACAGTGAAGATAATACTACCAAAAAAGATAACCCCGTCTACCTAGCTACTGTTACAAAAGAAACCCTAAACTACAAATTCTCGGAGCATTTAAAAGTCTTTACTGACGGATCCAAATTTGCAGACGGCAGCGTTGGCTGCGCCTTTGTGATCCCAGATCTCAAAATCTCAAGGAAATATACTCTTAACCCATATCCACCCATATTCCTCCCAGATATTTTGGTTTAATTTTTACCAACACAAAGATAATGTACACTTATTTTGAAAGAACGCAAATGAGCAATCAGCTGGATATTGTGAAATCAAAGAAATGGCCCAACGTTGCTATGTTCGTTTCAAGGCAAAAAATAAAGCTGTTTTTACAAATTCATTTGTCTGAAATATGTCCACAAAATGTGAGTTTTCTATTTAACTTCATAACGTCTCAAGGTTCCAATGTGGGGGTGCACCTAACAAAAAGGTTATTGTGGTCATTGGCCCCCAGTGCACCCTGTGGGGGTGCACTTAAAAAAATGTTATTGTGGTCATTTGCCCCCAATGCACCCTAGAGGGGTGCACCCAAAAACTTCTATAAAGACTAGGAACAAAAAATTTGGGGGGGCAAACGACTACGGATATGTCTTAGTGGTACTCCTTTCAGTAAACAAAACACAAAAAAATGATAACTGCCCCAAAAAAAATTTTTTGGGTGGATATGGGTTAATAAAGACATCTCCATATTCTCAGCCGAGCTATTTGCCTTGCTCATGGCATGCACTTTTATAAATGACCTCCCAGTCACACCGCGTGCGGTAGTTTTCTGCTCTGACTCGCGCTCTTCATTACAAGCTCTGCATCGAAACACATCAAATCGGGCAGAGCTACAAAGAGAAATCCTCTTTATATGTCACCAGTTAATCTCATCCGGCACATCCGTATCATTTCTCTGGGTCCCCTCTCACGTAGGGGTCCGGGGAAATGAACTGGCGGATGTCGCTGCCAAAGAAGCGGCAGAATCTAGCCCAGCTAACACTAACATCGGCTACTCAGTAACCGAGTTCTACAGTAAAATCCGTAAACTCATTCGAAGTCAGTACGTAACATCTCTGTCCTATCAACCCATTGATATGAACGATCTACACCCCGATCTCCCAACAAACCTCCTCACTATCTTCAGACGCCTCCGTGTCGGCGGCTGCCGCTTCCATATCGTTAACAAGTCCTGCCATTGTGGAGAACCCTATTCATTTCAACACATTTTCGCTCCATGCGCTACAAATAGAATTACCTTTAAAACCTTATATGACTATATGCAGCTCCATGGTCTGAGTCCCCAGGATTATTTGCGCAGTAGCAGTTCTCTAGGCTGGTCACACAGCTTGCTGCTGTGCCGACTGGTCAGGGACTCGGACATGGGGCTGTGGGTATAACTAAGCCCAGATTATCACATCAGCGTGTTTCAGTTTGAGGTCGAGTGGCTCCCGCCATCCCTCCTGATTCTAGCGACTAGCCTCTAGACAACATATCCTCACCCAAGGCCCACTAGTCGCCAAACTGTACATATTGTTTTTATTACCACGGCCTTCGTGGCTTACATCTTAATCCTTTTATTTGTAAAAAGTTTTGAGATTTATTGTTCGTGTTCCTCTTACTTGCTCATCTATTTGGTTTTATTGGTGATCCTGAAAGGTTCCACTTTTTAACTCGATTTGAATTTTTAAAAAAAAATCATTTTACAAACCCGTTATTCAAGATATAGAATACAGACTTATAATTCTTACCAAGAAACATCTTAACTACTTTTCATTTTAACAAATTCCACAGAGCATTATCAACTCAACCCCACCCCCTGCCCTCCTCTCCTTATTTTTTGTTTCTTTCTTTCCTCTTTTTGAAAGCGGACAAACACTCAAGTCCTTATAGATGGCTCAAAACCGTAGGACTTTTAATATTAATTTTAACGTATTTGTATGTACTGGCCTTCCTTTGAGAAGCCATAACAGTTCAAAAGGGCTTAGAGATAAGCTCTAAATTGCTCAATCCTGTTTGAGTGGAGTTCGCCTCCAAAGGTGATTAACACGGTAACATTCGTCGACAAGGATGGGACTCGATATGGTCAGGAATGGCATTATGGCCACTGAATCATTTTCGTGCTGTTCCCATTCCACGAATCTGGGAGGGACCTAAGCTTGGCGGGTCCATTGTTCGGACCCGGCGAAGCCGGCGTACGGCTCTAAGTACTTCTTCCCGGCGAAGCCGGCTACCCGGCGAAGCGGGTATTCATCTAGTTTTTAAATACGTGTAGTACGTGTCTTGAGACAAAGACAACAAGAAGAGCAAACGCTCGATCGAGTCACTTTCGCAGTTCTGAATATTATATGAGGCATCAGATGGACAGGAAGAAATTGCTATTCACAACACAATGAGTCACGTTCACATAAAATTTGAGCCCGGTCACTTTTATAGTTTCCGAGAAAAGCCCAACGTTAAGTTGTGTGTTGCCGAACAGAAAAGGCTAGTTATCTCCCTTGTTTTTCTGATAACGTTCGTAAAAGGCTACAGATGTAAATACTTTGATGTAAAGAATAATCCTACAAAGTTTCAATCACATCCGATGAACTTTGTCAAAGATATAAAATGTCTAATTTTTCCTTTGACGCTGACCTGTGACCTTGAAAAAGGTCAAAGGTCAACGAAACCATCGTTAAAGTGTAGAGGTCATTGGAGGTCACGACTAAACAAAATATGAGCCCGATCGCTTTGATAGTTTCCGAGAAAAGTCCAACGTTAAGGTGGTGTCTACGGACGGCCGGCCGGACGGCCGGCCGGACAGACTAACACTGACCGATTACATAGAGTCACTTTTTCTCAAGTGACTCAAAAACAATAATCAAGATCCATCATATTGTAGTCCCAAGCGTAATCTGGAATTTCAATAAACATTGGAACAAAGACGCGTAGCAAAATCAGTGACAAAAGAGGAGACGGGTATTCCAACTGCACAGCCCCTATTACCACAACCACCTGATAAATATTACGTTTAGCTGTAAAATACCCATTGTGTCTGTGGACTAAACACAAACAGACGAACAATAGCAAAAGCTCCAGAACGAGAATTATGATCAGGGCCCACATACATGTACTACACATAGGCCGAAGATCACTTTTTTTTAAATTATTATTGCTACTACCAACAGCAGACATAGGTGTTACATGCCTGTGATGGCTATATACAAACACGCATCAACATGACGCATACTGGAACAGAAGTAACGAGACAGAAGGCATTGCCACAGTCACCTCTTTGACAGTCTCCATCACCACTGATAGTATATATAGCGACGCATTCAAAGATACATTATTTACCTAGCATATATACCATCATGGGGACCACCCGACATCCATTCAGACATTTACATGGGGGAAAACATTCTTACACGTGTGCCCCGGAGTGACCTTAACTGGAAGGGTGCTCTTATTCCATGTAAAAGTCTGGAGGAATCTGTGGTGCTGCGCATAATGGCATACACAATGAGAAATATAACGTTAACCGTTGATTACATGAATGTCTATAGACTGACAGCAGAATGATAAAGAGCAGCAGTAGCAGAATGTCAAGAGATGTGAAGAGAGTCAATCATGTAGCATACTCATTGTGATTACTACCAGTCACAATTAAATATAGCTGTTAATTACCTGTAATATCTGGACACCAGTAGCAGAATAACGACAAGCAATGGAAGCAGCGGAACAAGTGATATTGGCAAAGCTCACATGATACGTAGAATGCTTTAAAATCACCAGTAACAATTAAATGTAGCTGTTAATTACCTGTAATATCTGGACACAGTAGCAGAATAACGACAAGCAATGGAAGCAGCAGAAGAAGTGGTATTGGCAACGCTCACATGACACGCAGGACGCTTTAAAACCACCAGTAACAATTAAATGTAGCTGTTAATTACCTGTAATGTCTGGACACCAGTAGCAGAATAAGGAAAAGCAATGGAAGCAGCAGAAGAAGTGGTATTGGCAAAGCTCACATGACACGCAGGACGCTTTAAAACCACCAGTAACATTTCAATGTAGCTGTTAATTACCTGTAATGTCTGGACACCAGCAGCAGAATAACGACAAGCAATGGAAGCAGCGGAACCAGTTATATTGGCAAAGCTCACATGACACGCAGGACGCTTTAAAACCACCAGTAACATTTCAATGTAGCTGTTAATTACCTGTAATGTCTGGACACCAGCAGCAGAATAACGACAAGCAATGGAAGCAGCGGAACCAGTTATATTGGCAAAGCTCACATGACACGCAGTACGCTTTAAAACCACCAGTAACATTTTAATGTATCTGTTAAGTACCTGTAATGTCTGCAGACCAGTAACAGAATGACGAAGAGCAGGAGAAGCAGGAGAACAAGGGATATGACCAGGGCCCACATGGTTCGTACAAAAGCCTCCGACACTTCCTTTGTGTGACTCAAGTCAGGTCCCGCATACTCCCCACCATCCTCCCCTGAAAAAGATGAGAGGTATACAATAATACAACATTATCTTTTGAAAAAGGAAAAGGTACAGTTGAAAAACCTAAATAATTCTGTACTCACTACAAGGACAGCACTCACAAAAAAAAAGTCAAATGTTTGCCTTCTGAGACTTCTTCATGACTTACAAACAAATACAATAGGACACAAACAAGCAAAAGCAAAAGCAGCACGAAAATAAACAAGAGGCGAAGCCTTCAAGGCTCACGTAAGAAATCGACAAACAGTAACACAAACTCAATCACTCCGTCACACACACACACACACACACACAGTAAGCATAGGTGACACTGTGCAAGAAAGCGAGACACTAGATCTAGATCTGTCTTTTTCTTTATTTGGTGTTTAACGTCGTTTTCAACCACGAAGGTTATATCGTGACGGGGAAAGGGGGGCAGATGGGATAGAGCCACTTGTTAATTGTTTCTTGTTCACAAAAGCACTAATCAAAAAACTGCTCCAGGGGCTTGCAACGTAGTACAATATATGACCTCACTGGGAGAATGCAAGTTTCCAGTACAAAGGACTTAACATTTCTTACATACTGCTTGACTAAAATCTGTACAAACATTGACTATATTCTATACAAGAAACACTTAACAAGGGTAAAAGGAGAAACAGAATCCGTTAGTCGCCTCTTACGACATGCTGGGGAGCATCGGGTAAATTCTTCCCCCTAACCCGCGGGGGGTAGATCTGTCTGTCTGCATGTAGCCTACTTACAGGGACACGACTGCCAACTAGTCTCGGCCCGCTCAAAATAACAATGACCGAGACTTTCAGTAATTCCTTCGCGTGACGTCTAACCCTCTTACGTCATAATGTGACGTCTTCAAATGACGAAATGTTAAAGTTTCTACCACAGACATACACACGCACGCACACACGCACACACGCACGCACAGACAGACAAAGTTACGATCGCATAGGCTACACTTACGTGAGCCAAAAAGGGAAGAGACAAACAGCACACAAACTGAATACATTGCACATTCTTCATACTACAAAAAAATGGAAAACATATTTAACAATTATCTAAAAAGAAAGAAAGAAAGAAAGAAAACAAAAACCGAGAACGGCTAGATCTTAGAAACAAAGGGACGTAAACGTCCAACATATAGTTGACATGTGAATCAAAAGCGAGCGAGCGTCAAGCAGAACCATGCAATCTCTCCGCATTTTAGAGAGTAGCAAGTATTGAAATCAACAAGCGGCTTTCATCCTCTAAAAGAAAAGTGAGTTATTTGAACATTAAATGATAAACAGGACAGATCACTGTAGTGTATGCATGGTTATCCGTTAAATGAATTAGATCACGAGAGAGAGAGAGAGAGAGAGAGAGAGAGAGAGAGAGAGAGAGAGAGAGAGAGAGAGAGAGAGAGAGAGAGAGAGAGAGGGAGATAGAGAGAGCGGCAGACAGACAGACAGTCAGACAAAGACAGAGAGACAGAGCCAGAGAGAGAGATAATGTGTTCAGTGCTGTATCCTCTCCGTAAAGACTCACCACCAGGCAAAGGAAACCTCGTGGCGTTGCTGCCAGGTAAGGGAGTACTAAAGCCCCAGTCTCGTTTGACGTCATGGGCCGGCTCTACGAACTGCGCCGTTAATGACGTCACTTTGTATTTCTCGTTGTGGGTGGCTGATGTCGTGCTGAAACATAAAACAAACATTTATAAGCGTATTTTCCAAAGCTTACTTTGAGAAATGGTATGCTTGCAGTCATTGTTCGTGTTTAATGACACCACATCGGACAATTTGATGACTGAGTGATGCTTTAGTCACATTCGGAAAGAAAGACACAAAGAAGTGATACAAAAAAGACAGAAAGAAAGAAGGGAGAAAAAGCCCAAACGACAGACAACAAAACCAAACAAGTCGCGAAAGGCGAAAATACAACATTTAGTCAAGCTGTCGAACTCACAGAATGAAACTGAACGCAATGCAATTTTTCAGCAAGACCGTATACTTGTAGCATCGTCAGTCCACCGCTCATGGCAAAGGCAGTGAAATTGACAAGAAGAGCGGGGTAGTAGTTGCGCTGAGAAGGATAGCACGCTTTTCTGTACCTCTCTTCGTTTTAACTTTCTGAGCGTGTTTTTAATCTAAACATATCGTATCTATACATGTTTTTGGAATCAGGAACCGACAAGGAATAAGATGAAAGTGTTTTTAAATTGATTTCGAAAATTTAATTTTGATCATAATTTTTATATTTTTAATTTTCAGAGCTTGTTTTTAATCCAAATATAACATATTTATATGTTTTTGGAATCAGAAAATGATGAAAAATAAGATGAACGTAAATTTGGATCGTTTTATAAAATAAATATTTTTTTTACAATTTTCAGATTTCATTAATTTTTAAGCCACCAAGCTGAAATGCAATACCGAAGTCCGGCCTTCGTCGAAGATTGCTTGGCAAAAATTTCAATCAATTTGATTGAAAAATGAGGGTGTGACAGTGCCGCTTCAACTTTTACAAAAAGCCGTATATGACGTCATCAAATGTATTTATCGTAAAAATAGAAAAAAACGTCCGGGGATATCCTTCCCAGGAACTCTCATGTAAAATTTCATAAAGATCGGTCCAGTAGTT
>NW_027127683.1:5000-14685 GCF_037325665.1 Littorina saxatilis | reverse complement strand
CTCTCTCTCTCTCTCTCTTACTCTCTCTCTCAATCTCTCTCAATCTCTCTCTCTCTCTCTCTCTTACTCTCTCTCTCTCTCTCTCTCTCTCTCTCTCTCTCTCTCTCACTCTCTCTCCCGCCGCGGGCGGGGACGTAGCTCAGTTGGTAGCGCGCTGGCTTTGTAGCCAGTTGGTCGCTATCAGCGTGGGTTCGATCCCCACATTCGACGAGAGATTTATTTCTCGGAGTCAACTTTGTGCAGACTCTCTTCGGTGTCGGAACACCCCCGTGTGCACACATGCGCACAAACAAAAATCCCACGTTCACAGCGAAAGTCTCAGGGCTTGGAAAACACGAAGACACGCATGCATCATCTCTCGTCTCTGATTATCATGATCGTATTTCGAGACTTTGACGAGACGAACCCAATGCTGGTGTGTCGAAGAAGACAGCCACAGCGGGCGTGTTCGAATCAAAGTATCACACCATATCTTCAGCGTATTACCAATACCTGTCCCAATATAGACCAGTTGGTCTAAGAGGACGTTAAACCCAAATAGTCAGTCTCCCGCCGCATGTACACCCAGCAGTAATGCAGGCCTATGTTAATTACCTTCAGGCCTTTCGCTTCCAGCAACCAATCGCCATGCCGTATTAATTTGTGGCTTGTTTTTTGGCAACTGTGTGTGGTGTAGAGGAGAAGCTGGCTTGGTCCAATTATAGCTGTGTAATAGTAATTTGTACTTTGTTTCGGAATCTGTGTCTTGAAGGTGTGTAGCGTAGGGTAGATGCTGGTTCGTGAAGTGTCTGCGTGTGCCGTGTAGAAGCCCAAAAGGGCCCTTTCCTGATAACACTCACGTAAGGTGTGATCTGGAAAAGAAATACTGCTGAGTTCTCTGATAAATTGTAAGTGTAGTAGTCTACTACAAACTCCATTGTTTGATTGGTATCCTCAATTTCAGTTAGAATTGGATTGTTGTTGATTTTATTGTTGTATTTTCTTTCACTTTTTTTCTCTTTTCACGGTTTTCTTTTATTTACAGTTATTCTCTATTTTTGCTACCCGTGGGACCTGTTCTGCAAAAGTTTTCTTGTGTGTTGGAATTACACTGAGGTTTTTTTTAAACTCTCTGTGGCGTTTTTCATCACAGACAATTTAAGTGCCTTGGTAGACACTGACATTTGATTTTCTTTTTTCTTGTCCGGTTTTACTGTGACAAAAGGAAAATACTTTTCTCTGATCTGACCTACATCGTGACCTAATTATGCCGTTGGGTGATTCTACATCTGGCCTTCGTATAGGACACCTTAACGTTTATCATTTGTTTAACAAAGTTCCAGATGTGTGCTTAATGTTAAACCGACCAAACAAGCCAATTCATTTGTTTGGACTTAGCGAAACTCGCCTTGATTCCAGGATCGACGACACCTCTATTGAAATTACAAACTATACAATTTTAAGACGCGACAGCAACCAGTCTAGTCATACTGGACTTGTGCTTGACGTCCATGACAGTATTGTGAAAATCACAAGTTAGAGTCAGAGAATGTGGAGTGCATCTGGACGAAGATAAAACATTCTAAATCTCCTTCTGTGTTAGTGGGGTATATATATAAAAATCCAGCCTCTTCACTTGCATGGATTGACGATTTTGTGCGCATGATGGACAACGTTAATAACTGTAATTCTAACATTCTCCTCTTAGGTGATTTTAATTATGATTTAAATAAACCGCAGCATGCATGGTCTTCTACTACATCACTGTTTGGTCTTCAGCAAATAATCAAAGATCCAACAAGAGTAACCAGTACTAGTGCAACGTTAATTGATCATATTTACACAAACAATGTGTGTAATGTTTCTAAAGTGTTTGTATCCAATGAAAGTATAAGTGACCATAGCCCTATTTTTTGCACTTGGTCTTTACCAAAACGTCTGCCTGAGTACAGATCCTTTAAAAATTTCAATGAGACGGATTTTTTGCGAGACATTGCTTCTGTGCCCTTTCATCTTATTTGCAATCATACTTGTCCAAATAGTGCCTTTTCTGCTTTGTATGAGGCATTTTTGCCAATTATTGATAAGCATGCACCGTTGCGCAAAAAGAGGGTTAAGCACCCCACACTTCCCCCGTGGTTAAATGAAGACATTATAAACGCTATGGCTCTTCGCGATTTCTATAAAGAGAACAAATTAAAAGCTGATTACAAGAAACAAAGAAATAAGGTCTTAGACCTCGTGCGCCGGGCCAAAAGGCATTATTTTAATACACTTGTTTCTGAGAAGAAAGATACCGCTTCCTTATGAAGAGCAATAAACGAAGCAACTGCAAAATCAAAAACCCGACAACATTCAACTTCGGTTGGTATTTCACCCAGTGCCTTTAATTATTTTTTTTGGATCTCTTCCTAGTAAGCTTCTGGAGTCTACCTATAGGGAAAATGACAAAAGCGAGTATGAATGCCCACAATTTCTTCAATTATTTTGCCAGGCCAATATGAAAGAAGTTGAACCTTTTAACATCCCATTCATTGCAGTCCACGAAGTCGGGCGACTAATAACTGGCTTGAGTAATAAAAAGTCAATGGGACCCGATAACATACCCGCTTCCTTACTCAAGTTAGCGTTACCCTTTCTTGTTGAGCCAATTGCGTGTGCGTACAACTTATGTATTGACCGAAATGTGTTTCCAGAAATATTTAAAACCGCAAAAGTAATTCCATTTCCCAAAACAAAAGACTTAACCGACATAAACAATTTTAGGCCAATGTCGCTATTGTCTGTTCTATCAAAACCATTAGAAAAACATGTACAAAAGTGCTTGCTTCTGCACATGGAAAGCCGTGGTCTTTTTGCTCCATCTCAATCAGGATTTCGCCCTAAACATTCGTGTCACACAGCTCTCGTTAAACTATGCAATGCATGGCTCTCTGCCATTAACCATACGGAAACAGTCGGCGCCGTCTTCCTTGATTTTAAGAAAGCGTTTGATATTGTTGATCACACAATTCTGTTAAAGACATTATCTTCTTATTTAGGCGACGCATCCTACTTACCTTTTTTTCGTTCTTATTTAGCGAACAGAACGCAGTTTGTCTCCCTTAATGGTAACCGTTCTTCGATAGGACGGCTAAAGCACGGCGTCCCACAAGGATCAGTTTTGGGCCCACTTTTATTTTGCATTTACATTAACGATCTACCACTCTATATATCAGACAAGACGGTTATTAATTACCTTTTTGCAGACGACTCGTCTCTTTACACGTCCGGTAAAAGTTTACAATCTATTGAAACCTCTCTTCAAACGAATTTGAACAACATATTTGATTGGTGTAAACAAACCGCAATGATTATACACCCAGGCAAAACTAAATGCATGGTGATCACAACACGACAGAAGCACCAACTCGCTCCTCTGAATCTTCATCTCAGTTTAAATGAGTCACCCATTGAGCAAGTAACCAGCCATCGTGTTCTCGGGGTCACAATAGACGCTGAATTAAAGTGGCAGTCCCACCTCAACCGTGTTACCAAAACCTTATCTAAAAACGTGTTCCTTCTCTCCAAATTAAAGCATTACGCTGATACCTCAGCACTCAAGTTGTTTTATTTTGGTCATATTTTACCTCATCTGAATTATGCATCTACACTTTGGGATGGTTGTAGCGATGTTCACTTAAAAAAAGTAAATTCTCTTCACCGTCGCGCAGCTAAACTTATCATGACGGGTCCACAAACATCAACAGATCAAAAGCTTAGCAGCCTTACTTTTATATCACTTAAAGATCAGTTATTATTTAATAAGGCGCTTTTAATGTTAAAGGTACAAATAAACGATACCCCACAGTACATGCGATCATTATTTCAGAAAGCAACAGACAGATATGGCTCAAACAAATTAATTTCCCCGCTACCCCGTATTGATTTATATAAAACCAGTTTAGCGTTTTCGGGCTCAACAATTTGGCATTCGCTACCATGTGAGATAAAGGGGTCAAGCACGATTAAACACTTCAAATCGCAGCTTCGCAAATATCTGTTGTCACGAACAGTAATACATTCTGAAGCTGTTTCTAGCAAGAATGCATTGCTTTCACTAACCTCTATATATATTTTGTTGATGATGATAATGATGTCGACGATGATGATGAGGATGATGAGGTTGTTGTTGTGTGTGTGTGTGTGTGTGTGCGTGCGTGTGTGTGTGTGTGTGTGTGTGTGTGTGTGTGTGTGTGTGTGTGTGTGTGTGTGTGTGTGTGTGTGTGTACGTGTGAGTGTGTGTGTTGCATTGAGTGCGAACGTGATTGCAGGCATGCGGCGCGCGTGTGTGTGCGAGTCGACTTTTCTTTTCCTTTGTATTATATTGACATGCATGAACATTTCAATGTTCTATTATGCATTATGTATTCGTATAGGTAATGTTGTAATTAGTAATACTGTATGATTGCGATTGACAATTGTCCTTTTGTTGTCTTTATTTTTATGTCTTAGTTTAGCAGGGACAGATTGTAAGACTAGGCGTGAGCCTAACATCTCCATCCTTGAGTAATTAGGTTCGTTCGTTCGTTCGTTCGTTCGTTCTCTCTCTCTCACTCTCTCTCTCTCTCTCGCTCTCTCCCTCTCTCTCTCACTCTCTCACTCTCTCTCTCAGTCTCTCTCACTCTCACTCTCTCTCTCTCTCTTTCTCTCACTCTCACTCTCTCTCACACTCTCACTATCTATCTCTATGTCACTCTCTCTCTCTCACGACGCGTGCTAGAACTATCGAAAAACAGACTCGTGGTGATGTCGGTAACAATGAACGGAGTTACAAGGAACGTTCCGTATCTCTGTCATTGCCTATAGAGAGGAGAAGTGTTGAAGTAAGTGCAGGCATTACGAGCTGTGTGCGTGCAGCGAGACATGTGGATACGGTTCTTGACCTTGACAGGAAACGTGTTGATGGTGTGTGTGGCAGTGACAACGTAACTGAAGTTGGTATTACGAATGGAGCGACTGAGAGAGAGAGAGAAAACGCCCTATCTGAGCGGGAGAATGAGATTGAGATTGAGAATGGCAGTGACAACGTAACTGAAGTAGGTATTACGAATGGAGCGACTGAGCGGGAGAATGAGATTGAGATTGAGAATGGGAATGTGAGTGAGAATGAGAATGAGAAGGAGGATGGGAGCGAATCTGAGAGTAACAACTCAGAAAGGGTGAGTGAGCCACTGTGTCAAAAAGAACGTATGCGTTTCGTATCGTTAAATGTTGGTGGATTGTTGTCAAAATTGAAATATCCAGAATTCAACGAGCTGTTCTTGTGTAACGATATTATATGCCTGTCCGAAACCAAGCTAGATGATTTTGATTCCTGTGAAGTTGAAGGTTTTACTTGTTTTAAGAAAAACAGATTGATATGTAAACGAAAGTCGGGTGGGGTTGCAGTTTATATCAGGGACGAGCTCTGTAAACACATTAAAATTGTAGAAGACATTAAATTAAAAACAAGAATTGAAGAAAGTGCCAACAGTAAATACAGGTTTGTGAACTTCCCAGTATTTCAAGATGGTATTTTTATTGAGCTGTCTGAACATGTAGGTCAGCAGATGATTGAAAGGTTATTGTTGTGTGTGGTATATATGCCACCAGAAGGCTCACCCTATGTCAGACCCAGTGCTTACCAAGAGTTAGAAGAAACACTATCATATTTGAATGCAGAAAACGTTGTCATGATTGGAGATTTTAATGCTAGAAGTGGATATGCAAGAGACTATTTGGAAGACTGTGCTATTATGAATGAATTAACTGATGAAGTATCAACAGTGCAGATGATGGACATGTTTGGAATTATAAAAGAGAGGTGCTCAATGGACCATGTTATGAACAATTTTGGACGCAGTTTTATTGACTTTTGTATTAGTCAACGATTATTAGTAGTGAACGGCAGAATGGGAGAGGACGCAAGATTGGGTCGAGTAACTTGTAATAATGTGAGTTTGGTAGATTATGTACTAGCTACGCCAAATGTTTTTCCGTCATTTTCAAAATTTCAAGTATGTGACTATAATGAATGTTTATCTGATGTCCATTGTCCTATATTTTTTGCCCTGTCAGATATCCTAATGGACAATGAACACGTTGAGAATGAAACTGAAAGCAATTATAACACTAGCAGTGTGTTGAAACCAATATGGAAAGTAGGAGCAAATCAGAATTTTGTAGATGAAATTGATGATAATAAAGTATTATTAGTGGAAGGGATATTAGTTTCCCTAATTGGTAGCGTAGAGGATGTAACTCAGGACCAGATCGATAATGTAATGAAACAAATAGAAGGAATTCTATCCGAAGCTGCCAATAAATTGAACATGCTTAGAAAGAATAAGCAGAAGAAAAAAATAAATACATGTAGCAGTAACGATGCACATAGCGGAGTTAAGAAAATTTGGTTTGATAACGAATGTAAACAGACAAGAAGGAAATATAGAAAAATAAAGAGAAAATTTAAAGCCCAACCAAATAACAGAGAGATCATACAAGATAAGGCCCAAGCATTCAAGGATTATAAGGGAACACTGAGTAAAAGTTATAATAGTTATTTAAAGCAACTACATAAGAAAATTCGAACAATGAAGTCTTCTGACCCCAGCAGTTATTGGAAATTGATAAGTGGATGTGACCAGCAGAAGAAACAAGCGATGCATGATATATCCCGTGAAGTATTTGTAAAACATTTTGAAAAACTTAGTAATGTATCTGAGCACGACTTGATTGATGTGCAAGATGATGTGCTTGATGACACAGACCTTATGAATGAACAATTGAATGTTGATATTACAAAGGAGGAGGTGATGATATGTGTAAACAATTTAAAGAATAACAAAGCTTGCGGATACGATGGTATTATAAACGAGTTTTTGAAATATTCCTCACCAAAACTATTAACTATTGTAACACGTGTATTTAACTTGATATTGCATACTGGGAAAATGCCTAAAGCTTGGACAGTGGGGTATATAAGCCCAATCTTTAAAGGTAAAGGCTCAACAGCCGACCCTGATAATTATAGAGGAATCAGTGTACTAAGTTGTTTTGGAAAACTTTTTACAAGTGTGATAAATAAAAGATTGCATGCATTTCTGGATGACAATTCTGTGATCGGCAACGAACAAGCTGGTTTCCGAAAAGGCCACTCTACTGTAGACCACATTTTTGCACTACATTGTCTTATTGATATATTTTTACAACAAAAGAAAAAGTTATATTGTGCTTTCATTGATCTGCGTAAAGCTTTTGATTCTGTGCAACGCAATCTCCTGTGGCAGAAGCTGATGCAACGGAATATTAATGGTAAGGTATTGAATGTAATTAAGGACATGTATGATAAGGCAAAATTGTGCGTGAAGGTGAACAGTGTATTCTCCGAGACGTTCACCTCAAACATCGGGCTTCTTCAGGGCGAAAATTTATCACCGATTCTTTTCTCACTGTTTTTAAACGACCTGAAGCAGTTTTTGATTGAATATGATGTCAGCCTAGAGTTGCCCCTGAAAAGAGCCCAAGAAATAGATGTTGAACGCATTAATGACTATATGTATTTGTTCCTGTTAATATATGCTGATGATACTGCTATACTCGCCGAAACACCTGGAGAAATGCAAAAAGCCCTGGATGGACTAGATCGTTATTGTAAGAACTGGGGACTAAGCATAAATATTGAAAAGACAAAAATAGTTGTTTTTTCACGGGGGAAAATACGGAATATCCCAAATTTTGTCTTGAATGGAGTACCTGTCCAAGTAGTTTGGGACTATGTGTACTTAGGTGTACTATTTAATTATAATAACAAATTTCATAATGCCATGAAACGTCAATGTTTGATTGGTAACCGTGCAATGTTCTCGTTAATTCGAAAATGTAGAAAACTAAATTTACCAATTGATGTGCAATTGGATCTTTTTGAGAAGTGTGTACATCCAATTTTGTTGTATGGTTGTGAGGTGTGGGGATATGATTCATTAGACATATTGTCAAGGTTTCAATTGCGATTTTTAAAAATGCTTCTTGATGTATATAAAACTACACCCACTTGTATGGTTTACGGAGAGCTTGGTCGTTATCCAATTAGAATTGAGGTACAATGTCAGTTACTGGTTTATTGGTATAAACTGATGAAAGAAATGAACGATGGTGCGAATAAGATGTCTTGTTTAATGTTAAAACTACATTTGAAGTTGTACCATGTCCAAAACGTTAAATTGCCCTGGCTGTCGCATGTCAATACTATGTTAAATAAGTTGGGTCTATCATATTTATGGACAACTCAGAGTCTTGCCGTCTCAGGTTTTAAAAACGTTGTAAAACAAAGGCTAAGAGATCAATTCCTGCAGGAATGGAACACTGACGTGAATGCCAACAGCTTGTGTTTTAATTACAGAATATATAAAAAGGATTTTTGTCTGGAAAGGTATTTGCTTTGGTTGCCTAGGAAACTCCAAGTTAAACTAGCAAAATTTAGAACAAGCAATCATAAGTTGCCAATACATCAGCACAGATTTTTTAATGTTCCTAGAAATGAAAGATTGTGTGACATGTGCGATAAAAATGAATTAGGTGATGAGTTTCACTATTTGTTCAGTTGTACCGACGAAAGTATAGTGTCTGAAAGAAGAAAATTAATTAGTCCTTATTACCGATCTCACCCAAATTGTTTAAAATATGAACAGCTAATGAATTGTAAATCTAAGATAAAACTAATGAAGCTAGCAAGATTTGTAGCCCATGTTATGATTTTAGTATGTTAGCGTTATATCTAGTTTCTTTATTGGTATGTATATATGTAATACATGCTTTTGTTTTGTGTTTTTACAAAAGATGCATGGCATAATGGTATTGCCAATTTACTTCAGCTGTATATTATCGTTGTCCGCTTAATGTATACATATTATCTGCCTGATTTCTTACCTGATTTTGTTATACCTATTTTTCTTTTTGTTTGCATGTATGGAAGTGTATATTGCCAATTTAATTTGGTCGTATAGTATTGTTGTATTTGTCCGCTCAATTTATATACATATATTAACTGTCTGATTTGTTACCTTTTTTTTTTTTTTTTTTTTGTTTGTTTTGTTAAAGTTATATCTTTGTTTCAAAGCCTTCTGGGCCCAAAACAATAACATACTTGACTTGACTTGACTTGACTCTCACTCTCTCTCTCTCTCTCTCTCTCTCTCTCTCCCCCTCTCTCTTTCTCTAACTCTCTCTCTCTCTCTCACACACTCTCTCTCTCCCTCTCTCTCTCACTCTCACTCTCTCTCTCTTTCGCTCACTCTCACTCTCTCTCTCTCTCACACTTTCACTCTCTCTCTATCTCTATGTTACTCTCTCTCTCACCATCTCTCTCTCTCTCTCTCTCTCTCTCTCACTCTCTCTCTCCCTCTCTCTCTCACTCTCTCACTCTCTCTCTCACTCTCTCTCACTCTTACTCTCTCTCTCTCTCTTTCTCTCACTCTCACTCTCTCTCACACTCTCACTATCTCTATGTCACTCTCTCTCTCTCACTCTCTCTCTCTCTCTCTCTCTCTCTCTCTCTCACTCTCTCTCTCTCTCTCACACAGTCGCTCTCTCTCCCTCTCTCTCTCTCACTCTCTCTCTCTTTCGCTCACTCTCACTCTCTCTCTCTCTCTCACACTTTCACTCTCTCTCTCTCTCTCTCACTCTC
>NW_027127683.1:0-2500 GCF_037325665.1 Littorina saxatilis | reverse complement strand
ACTCAACCCAACCCGCACGAAGAGTGCCCTGTATTTTGCTCTTTTACCAACTGTTATTAAACCGGCACGGTGGCCTAGTGGTAAGGCGTCCGCCCCGTGATCGGGAGGTCGTGGGTTCGAACCCCGGCCGGGTCATACCAAAGACTTTCAAATTGGCAATCTAGTGGCTGCTCCGCCTGGCGTCTGGCATTATGGGGTTAGTGCTAGGACTGGTTGGTCCGGTGTCAGAATAATGTGACTGGGTGAGACATGAAGCCTGTGCTGCGACTTCTGTCTTGTGTGTGGCGCACGTTATATGTCAAAGCAGCACCGCCCTGAAATGGCCCTTCGTGGTCGGCTGGGCGTTAAGCAAACAAACAAACAAACAAACTGTTATTAAGCTTTCAATGCGCTTGCGTTTGCAAAAGTGAAAGCAGTTCTCCTACACGGTAGCATTATTTGTAACGCAGAATCTTGTAGTACAGTAGAATCCGCTTAATACGGCCATGTTTAATAATGCCACCCGCTTTTTGAGGCCAATTTCTGACTGCACGGATTTGTCCTTATGTTTTATGCTCATGCTTTTATTAAATCCACCCGCTTAATATAGCCACTTTTGTCCTGCACCAAGGTGACCTTATTAAGCGGAGTCTACTGTATATTTTTGGAAGCGATCTGACAGCTTTTTTCCTAAATATAATCCCTTTAAACAGATAATACTGTAGTAATGCTAGTATGATTCCAGCAGTGAACATTGTCCTTTCTGCAGAATGTGAACACTGTGTCTGTTTACATACTTTAGGAAAGACAGAAATAAATACGAGAGTGTTACATGTGTCTTACAGTTAATTTTCTATGTTTACTACATTTCCGAGTCAGCTTTTAAATGAAGATTGCAAGTATGCATAGTTTTCAACTAAACAGATTGTATTGTACATCAAGTGCGTGCCTTCATTCATTTTCATTGAACATCTGTAAACATGCATTGTCTTTATTATTTTTCATTGAACATCTGTAAACATGCATTGTCTTTATTATTTTTCATTGAACATCTGTAAACATGCATTGTCTTTATTGTTTTTCATTGAACATCTGTAAACATGCATTGTCTTTATTATTTTTCATTGAACATCTGTAAACATGCATTGTCTTTATGTTTTTTCATTGAACATCTGTAAACATGCATTGACTTTATTATTTTTCATTGAACATCTGTAAACATGCATTGACTTTATTATTTTTCATTGAACATCTGTAAACATGCATTGTCTTTATGTTTTTTCATTGAACATCTGTAAACATGCATTGTCTTTATCATTTTTCATTGAACATCTGTAAACATGCATTGTCTTTATTATTTTCCATTGAACTTCTGTAAACATGCATTGTCTTTATTATTTTTCATTGAACATCTGACTACTCGAAGATGAAAATTATTAAGCCTAAAATTAATTGGGCGAAGCCGACTTCGCGAAGTCTTCTTGACTAAGCTCACTGCACGAAGCTTTGGCCTTGCATTTTCGAGGACAAAATGTGACCCTCTACCACGGAATAAGTCGCATGTCACCTTTGCATGATGTTCATATGTTTACATTTTCCTAAAGAGTGTTTTATCCAGTGATGAAAACCGTTTTAGAAAAGAGCGAAAACTGTTTGAGTTATAAGCCTGTGACGTAAGGTGACCCTCACACTGTTAACAGACACTCCCCGGACTTGTATTAAGCCTAGCGCAGAACCGAGCGAGGTGACATGCGACTCATTCCGTGGTGGAGAGTCACAAATAACAAACTTTGCGAAAACTTCGCGATGTCAACTTCGGACTCAATATTAAGGAAAGCCTTTAGGTTATTACGTTTCCCTGTGACGTTGTTGATCAAGAACAAACAGAGTGCGCCACACTATGCACCGCTGACATCCCCCCCCTCCCCCATTTATTCTGTCAAATGCACCGACGAAAAGCCGTTGGCATCTCGAGCCGAGTGATAGTCGTCAACCATATTTCATCGTGTTTGTGAAACGGTCCTCGATGGCAAAAACTGCATGCACGGGTAGGGAAATAGCTCAGTCGGTAGCGTCGCTGGCTTCAACACCAGATTCGATCCCCATGTTCGGCAAGGGATTTATTTCACAGGGTCAACTTTGTGCAGACTCTCCGGGGTGTCCGAACACCCCTGTGTGCATGCGTGCGCACGATAAAAAAAACCAAGTTCACAGCGCTTGGAAACATGAAGATACGCATGCAGGGAGAAAAACAATTGGGCAGCGCCGTACTGTATGGCAGCTCGTTTTCCATGAGGGTAATATCACAGGACTATATGACATCTTATCTTATCTTATCTTATCATGAGTGTAAACGATCACGAACACACCCAAAGATCTGTCCAGGATTTTACACGCTATAAGAGCTCCCCTTTGACTTGGATTCATACCCAAATCGGGCAGTCTGACTGCCTCATGCGAAAAGTCCAAATTGTTTAGGATCGACTGACATATTATGTGTCCACACAGGGGCTTGTATCAA
>NW_027127682.1:52500-55696 GCF_037325665.1 Littorina saxatilis | reverse complement strand
AACACATATGAGCCTGTGCCAAAACGTGCTTGCCAAAATGGGACATTTGGGGTTGAAAACCAAACTGGAAATAAAACTGTCTTATCTTTATACACTAATTGACTTTGTATAGTGTAACTATTTCCATAACCAAAAAGATAACTTGGGCTTTACTTTTTGCGAAAAAACAAAAAAACGCATCAACATAGCTGTGTGTCAACTATAACGCGAGACACAGCATTTTCATAAGTATCTTTATAAGTTCTTAACTGATTTGCTTCAAATTTACTCAGCAAGTAAGATTTACATCCCAAAAGAGATTCATTGAGGAACTTCTAAAATGGACCTTGTATTTTGAAAAATAAGACACCCATCACTGTGTCCTGAGTTACAGTTGACACACTTCAGTCACAAGAAATCCTGTAAAAAAATTAAAAACAGAGAAGATGTTTCAAAGACTAGAATATTTTATTAAAACCATCATTTGCAACTCAAGCAAACCTCAAAATCAAAAGAAAAAGAAATCAAAGTAGAAAAACTAGTCCATGATGTGTCAACTGTAACGGGGTCAAGGAAGACATGAAAATGGCACTGTGTCTCATGTTCCGGTTGACACACAAAGTCAGGAACACACACTGTAATGTGACAAGAGAATAAGAAATGCCAAAATGCCAGGTGTTACATGCAGGAAGTGCAAAATAAGGATAAGATGTCTTCAAATGTACAAATTCATTGGAAAATGGATGGCAAGAATCTCAAAAACACAACAGAAAACTAACCAAAACATTCCCAAATAGTGACCAGTATATTTACACCATCAGCTTATACAGAAAGTTCCTGCAGTTAATGTTCGTGAACATTACATTCCAGTCTGAACGAGTCAAAAGTCATTAAACAAACAATTTTGCACTCAAAACTGGTTAAATAAAAATGAAAAATTAAAACGCAAGTTCATGGAGAAAACAAGGTAAAATTACAAACGCCCAAGGGAAATGTCAATCTCATGAATATCCTCCACATCCACACATTAAGTGTCACTTGCACTCTCAAATAGTCATGCACATAATCAAAGAAACACATGGCACACTAGCACCCTACAAAGGTAAATACAAGACTTGATCAATCACAAATTGGTAATCAGAGATTTAAAAAAAAATGTGCACCTCTACCAATAAATACACACAAGCATTCAAAGTACCACAATGTACAAGACTAGAGAAAATCACAGATCAGCTTTCACACATAGCTTTAGCTGCCAATGCCTACATGTAAAATAATATGATAATGATAACTGCAAAGTTCGTAAAATTGGCTTCCCCCATCAAATAAATTAATCTACTCGGGCTATGCATGATCAGCAAACTTGCCAGACTGTCACTGTCAGAAGGGAGTCAGACCAAACCAGATGCAGACCTGTTTACACTAAACCCGAGGCAAGAGTACTTTCCCAAAACGTTGAGTGTATTTTTCAAAAAGTTGGTGTACTTTGCAAGCAAAGCCATACGCGTGGGTGCAAACGTGTTTGTGTAAGAATAGCATGTCTTCTGTTCCTCTCCAAAGTTCGTTCATGGCAGACATCGTAGCGTTCAGGGTCCAGCTTTAGCCGTTGTCTGTACTCTTTGGATCGCTCGTTGTTCTGCTTCCGGACTCGTTCAGCCTGGGGTGACAATCTGACTTGCAGTCGCAGACCTTACAATCACGAAAAAGAAATGAGGCTCAAGTAC
Organism: Littorina saxatilis; assembly: GCF_037325665.1. Taxonomy (NCBI): domain Eukaryota; kingdom Metazoa; phylum Mollusca; class Gastropoda; order Littorinimorpha; family Littorinidae; genus Littorina; species Littorina saxatilis. The sequence goes on along the minus strand of NW_027127682.1, from coordinate 53,993 downwards.
AAGACAGAAAAATATTTGCCCACAGCACATCTAGAATCTAATGACATGTTCAAGTGCAGTTTCTACAGCACTGACCCCTGTCTCTTCTACCTCTCCCAGATAAATGTAACATTTCACTTTTAAGAGCAACAATACCACTTCTAACATCAGTCCTAAGAACTAAGACTGTACTGGATTTCCTACAAAGAGATGTGTCTAAGTTGACACAATCACCATAAATTAATATGCTTTCATCTGCAGAGTCATTTATTTACAAGGCTGGTAATTGAGGTAACTAAAAAAACAAGTAACAAAGGACATAAAACAATACTGTGTCCTTCCCAAGAAAAGTTACGGTCGACATGCATTCCTCGTAAATCAAAGCTACAAACATTAAAAAAAAAACCACAACCCTAAACTCTCAATTCCAAAAGTTAAAAGTAAAACGCAGACCTTAAATAGAAAAGAAAGGCATACGTATGTAAATGCATAGCTGTCCAAAAATACTTTGTGTCATTCGTAACCGAGACACAGTGAGAGTTACATGTCTTGCGTTACGATTGACGCAAGAAGATCCCCGAGTGGTCTTCTCGAAAAAATATTTCACAACCAAACCAAGAACAAGTCGCTTAAGGCGAAAATACAACATTTAGTCAAGTAGCTGTCGAACTCACAGAATGAAACTGAACGCAATTCCATTTTTCAGCAAGACCGTATACTCGTAGCATCGTCAGTCCACCGCTCATGGCAAAGGCAGTGAAATTGACAAGAAGAGCGGGGTAGTAGTTGCGCTAAGAAGGATAGCACGCTTTTCTGTACCTCTCTTCGTTTGAACTTTCTGAGCGTGTTTTTAATCCAAACATATCATATGTATATGTTTTTGGAATCAGGAAACGACAAGGAATAAGATGAAAGTGTTTTTAAATTGATTTCAACAATTTAATTTTGATTATAATTTTTATATTTTTAATTTTCAGAGCTTGTTTTTAATCCAAATATAAAATATTTATATGTTTTTAGAATCAGAAAATGATGAAGAATAAGATGAACGTAAATTTGGATCGTTTTATAAAAAAAATGTTGTTTTTACAATTTTCCGATTTTTAATGACCAAAGTCATTAATTCATTTTTAAGCCACCAAGCTGAAATGCAATACCGAAGTCCGGCCTTTGTCGAAGATTGCTTGGCCAAAATTTCAATCAATTTGATTGAAAAATGAGGGTGTGACAGTGCCGCCTCAATTTTTACAATAATCCGGATATGACGTCATCAAAGGTATTTATCGAAAAAAAGAAAAAAACGTTCGGGGATATCATTCCCAGGAACTTTCATGTAAAATTTCATAAAGATCGGTCCAGTAGTTTGGTTTGAATCGCTCTACACGCACGCACACACACACGCACGCACGCACACACTCACACACACACATACACCACGACCCTCGTTTCGATTCCCCCTCTATGTTAAAACATTTAGTCAAAACTTGACTAAATGTAAAAACAAGTCCGAAAAC
>NW_027127682.1:25000-50000 GCF_037325665.1 Littorina saxatilis | reverse complement strand
GCGTGCGTGCTTGCGTGTGTGTGTGTGTGTGTGTGTAAGTGTTTGCAGCGACCCTCAGTGCATATTTGTCGCCACTTCGTATATTGCCGTCAGTTGTCTTTTTCAGTTTCTGTTACTCTTTCGCTGAATTTAGGACGGGAAGGCTGTCACTTCGCCCTCCCTCGCCTTCCCTCGTTTTTCACGAAGTTGACTGTAAACTTCTCTTTCCGTACTCCCGCTGTCTGTGGCCACTCAGAACTCTGCTTTTTATATTTAGTCAAGTTTTGACTAAATATTTTAACATCGAGGGGGAATCGAAACGAGGGTCGTGGTGTATGTGCGTGTGTCTGTGTGTGTGTGTGTGTGTGTGTGTGTGTCTGTGTGTGTGTGTGTGTGTGTGTGTGTGTGTGTGTAGAGCGATTCAGACTAAACTACTGGACCGATCTTTATGAAATTTGACATGAGAGTTCCTGGGTATGAAATCCCCGAACGTTTTTTTCATTTTCTTGATAAATGTCTTTGATGACGTCATATCCGGCTTTTCGTGAAAATTGAGGCGGCACTGTCACGCCCTCATTTTTCAACCAAATTGGTTGAAATTTTGGTCAAGTAATCTTCGACAAAGCCCGGAATTCGGTATTGCATTTCAGCTTGGTGGCTTAAAAATTAATTAATGACTTTGGTCATTAAAAATCTGAAAATTGTAAAAAAAAATAAAAATTTATAAAACGATCCAAATTTACGTTTATCTTATTCTCCATCGTTTGCTGATTCCAAAAACATATAAATATGTTATATTCGGATTAAAAACAAGCTCTGAAAATTAAATATATAAAAATTATTATCAAAATTTTTTTTTCGAAATCAATTTAAAAACACTTTCATCTTATTCCTTGTCGGTTCCTGATTCCAAAAACATATACATATGATATGTTTGGATTAAAAACACGCTCAGAAAGTTAAAACGAAGAGAGGTACAGAAAAGCGTGCTATCCTTCTCAGCGCAAGTACTACCCCGCTCTTCTTGTCAATTTCACTGCCTTTGCCGTGCGCGGTGGACTGACGATGCTACGGTCTTGCTGCGTTGCATTGCGTTCAGTTTCATTCTGTGAGTTCGACAGCTACTTGACTAAATATTGTATTTTCGCCTTACGCGACTTGTTATATTTAGTCAAGTTTTGACTAAATATTTTAACATCGAGGGGGAATCGAGACGAGGGTCGTGGTGTATGTGTGTCTGTCTGTCTGTCTGTGCGTGTGTGTGTGTGTGTGTGTGTGTGTGTGTGTGTGTGTGTGTAGAGCGCTTCAGACTAAACTACTGGACCGATCTTTATGAAATTTGACATGAGAGTTCCTGGGTATGAAATCCCCGAACGTTTTTTTCATTTTTTTGATAAATGTCTTTGATGACGTCATATCCGGCTTTTCGTGAAAGTTGAGGCGGCACTGTCACGCCCTCATTTTTCAACCAAATTGGTTGAAATTTTGGTCAAGTACTCTTCGACGAAGCCCGGGGTTCGGTATTGCATTTCAGCTTGGTGGCTTAAAAATTAATTAATGACTTTGGTCATTAAAAATCTGAAAATTGTAAAAAAAAATAAAAATTTATAAAACGATCCAAATTTACGTTTATCTTATTCTCCATCATTTGCTGATTCCAAAAACATATAAATATGTTATATTCGGATTAAAAACAAGCTCTGAAAATTAAATATATAAAAATTATTATAAATTTTTTTTTTCGAAATCAATTTAAAAACACTTTCATCTTAATCCTTGTCGGTTCCTGATTCCAAAAATATATAGATATGATATGTTTGGATTAAAAACACGCTCAGAAAGTTAAAACGAAGAGAGGTACAGAAAAGCGTGCTATCCTTCTCAGCGCAACGAATACCCCGCTCTTCTTGTCAATTCCACGTGCACTGCCTTCACGGGGGATAACCGGTCAAATGCCGAACAGAAGCCGAATGCCGCTCATGACACGTGTGAAGGCAAGTTTTGTCTGTTTTCTAGGTATTGTTTGATTTATGTCGGGATTTAAGGTAAGCTACTGATTCAGCGATGACTAAATTTGTTTCTCGATGCATAAAAAGTCAGGGAGCGATTGATATTTGCCCGTAAATATCCTTCAAAGCTGAAAATGTCCGCGATCGAGCACCGGAAATGGCTGTTCGATGGGTTTTGCAAGTAGAAATGTGCTTTATTTCACCAAATCAGCTCGTATTTGGTGTGGGTACGGGATTCTAGAGGACGAAGGAGTCATAAGAGGTGCAAAGAAGTGCTATTTGGGAGTAGAATAAATCTTCCGAGACAGTAGACAAGAGAAGGTCATATTTGAGAGAGGAGCGCGTAGGCCGATTGTCTTTCCGACAAGCGAATGATACAGCAGATTAATCATTCGTTTTGACCAGAAACCTAGTCTCTAGTTTTTATGAATGAGTTTTTTAATTAAAACAATCACGAGAACTCTCTCGCTTAGCCTAATGGCTGTTCGATGGGTTTCGCAAGTAGAAATGTGCTTTATTTCACCAAATCAGCTCGTATTTGACATCGGTTTGGTATATATATATATATTTTCTAATCCTACCGCGAACTGGATAGCAGACGCGGCACGACTGTTGCACCACACTTTGAAGGGGATATAGCTCAGTTGGTAGCGCGCTGGATTTGTATTCAGTTGGCCGCTGTCAGCGTGAGTTCGATCCCAGGTTCGGCGGAAATTTATTTCAGAGTCAAATTTGTGTGCAGACTCTCTTCGGTGTCCGAACTCCCCCCCCCCCCCCCCCCCCCCCCCCGTGTACACTACATTGGGTGTGCACGTTAAAGATCCCACGATTGACAAAAGGGTCTTTCCTGGCAAAAATTGCTTAGGCACAGTTAATAATTGTCTACCTATACCCGTGTGACTTGGAATAATAGGCCGTGAAAGGTAAATATGCGCCGAAATGGCTGCAATTACTGGCCGTATACAATTTCATCTCACACGGCATCACTGCAGAGCGCCTAGAACTGTACCCACGGAATATGCGCGATATAAGCCTCATTGATTGATTGATTGAAGTAATCCCACACTTTGAAGTAAATTACTTCAAAGTGTGGGGATGTGCCCCACACTTTGAAGTAAACCCATTTTTTACTTCAAAGTGTGGGGGGATCTTCCCACACTTTGAAGTAAACTCAGTTTTTACTTCAAAGTGTGGGGGGATCTTCCCACACTTTGAAGTAACTTACTTCAAAGCGTGGGACTTTTGCATCGCCTGTTTGAGCCTGATGATTTTGTCAAAAAAAATGGCAAAGTCTTTTGGATGAGTGAACAGAAAAAGTGAGCGAGCCAAGAAACATAGGGATGTTTGTTATCAGGCTTTAAAGGCATATGTACTCGATGACTATACACGCTAATTGCTTTACCAACAGCTGGAGACATGCTAAATTAAGTTCCCTGCAAAATATTGTGGTCTAGGACCCCTTCAATGTTGAGATATGTTAATTTTCATTTTGATCTGGATCGTCCTATTTATAGATTTGGCAACACATGTAACGTTGATGCAAGGGAGCTAACACCGCGGCTTTGTTGACATCCTCACTTTTTCAGAGGCTAGAACAAGCTGTAATGCATGTATTATGGTCCGCGCATGGTGACATATCGTCATTATATGGTCTTATGGTGCGTTTGACATCGATTATGGGCAAACTACACTTTGTAAACACGGGAGCGCGTACATATGCCTTTAAGCAATGTCCCATTGTTGAGTATGACGAAAACTCGTGGTGACGATTTTAAAACATGTTGGGTCACGCATGGTCCAACCTTACATGGTCCAACCTTACATGGTCCAACCTTACATGGTCCAACCTTACATGGTCCAATCTTACATGGTCCAACCTTACATGGTCCAATCGTGCATGGTCCAATCTTACATGGTCCAATCTTACATGGTCCAACCTTACATGGTCCAATCTTACATGGTCCAACCTTGCATGGTCCAACCTTGCATGGTCCAATCTTACATGGTCCAATCTTACATGGTCCAACCTTACATGGTCCAATCTTACATGGTCCAACCTTGCATGGTCCAACCTTGCATGGTCCAACCTTACATGGACAACCTTACATGGTCCAACCTTACATGGTCTAACCTTACCATGTCCAACCTTACATGGTCCAATCTTACATGGTCCAACCTTACATGGTCCAATCTTACATGGTCCAATATTACATGGTCCAACCTTACATGGTCCAACCTTACATGGTGCAACCTTACATGGTCCAACCTTACATGGTCCAATCTTACATGGTCCAATCTTACATGGTCCAATCTTACATGGTCCAATAATATATATGGACCATGTAAGATTGGACCATGTAAGGTTGGACCATGTAATGTTGGACCATGTAAGGTTGGACCATGTAAGATTGGACCATGCGTGACCCAACATGTTTTAAAATCGTCACCACGAGTTTTCGTCACACTCAACAATGGGACATTGCTTAAAGCCATATGTACTCGATGACTATACACGCTAATTGCTTTACCCACAGCTGGAGACATGCTAAATTAAGTTCCCTGCAAGATATTGTGGTCTAGGACCCCTTAAATGTTGAGATATTTGAATTTTTATTTTGATCTAGATCGTCCTATTTATAGATTTGCCAACAGAGGTAGCGTTGACGCAAGGGAAATAACTCCGCGTCTTTGTTGACATCCTCACTTTTTCAGAGGCTAGAACAAGCTGTAATGCATGAATATGGTCCGCGCATGGCGACATATCGTCATTACATGGTCTTATGGTGCGTTTGACATCGATTATGGGCAAACTACACTTTGTAAACACGGGAGCGCGTACATATGCCTTTAAAGCCTGATAACAAACATCACTATGTTTCTTGGCTCGCTCACTTTTTCTGTTCACTCATCCAAAAGACTGCCATTTTTTTGACAAAATCATCAGGCTCAAACAGGCAATGCAAAAGTCCCACGCTTTGAAGTAAGTTACTTCAAAGTGTGGGAAGATCCCCCCACACTTTGAAGTAAAAACTGAGTTTACTTCAACGTGTGGGAAGATCCCCCCACACTTTGAAGTAAAAAATGGGTTTACTTCAAAGTGTGGGGCACATCCCCACACTTTGAAGTAATTTACTTCAAAGTGTGGGATTACTTCAAAGTGTGGTGCAACAGTCGTGCCGCGTCTGCTATCCAGTTCGCGGTAGGATTAGAAAAAAAAAATATATATATATATACCAAACCGATGTCAAATACGAGCTGATTTGGTGAAATAAAGCACATTTCTACTTGCGAAACCCATCGAACAGCCATTAGGCTAAGCGAGAGAGTTCTCGTGATTGTTTTAATTAAAAAACTCATTCATAAAAACTAGAGACTAGGTTTCTGGTCAAAACGAATGATTAATCTGCTGTATCATTCGCTTGTCGGAAAGACAATCGGCCTACGCGCTCCTCTCTCAAATATGACCTTCTCTTGTCTACTGTCTCGGAAGATTTATTCTACTCCCAAATAGCACTTCTTTGCACCTCTTATGACTCCTTCGTCCTCTAGAATCCCGTACCCATACCAAATACGAGCTGATTTGGTGAAATAAAGCACATTTCTACTTGCAAAACCCATCGAGCAGCCATTTCCGGTGCTCGATCGCGGACATTTTCAGCTTTGAAGGATATTTACGGGCAAATATCAATCGCTCCCTGACTTTTTATGCATCGAGAAACACATTTAGTCATCGCTGAATCAGTAGCTTACCTTAAATCCCGACATAAATCAAACAATACCTAGAAAACAGACAAAACTTGCCTTCACACGTGTCATGAGCGGCATTCGGCTTCTGTTCGGCATTTGACCGGTTATCCCCCGTGTGCCTTTGCCACGGACGGTGGAGTGACGATGCTACGAGTATACGGTCTTGCTGCGTTGCGTTGCGTTTAGTTTTATTCTGTGAGTTCGACAGCTACTTGACTAAATATTGTATTTTCGCCTTACGCGACTTGTTTTCTTTTTGTTTGTGTGTGTGTTTGCCTATGTGTCTGCTTATCTTGTTTTGTTATATTTAGTCAAGTTTTGACTAAATATTTTAACATCGAAGGGGAATCGAATCGAGGGTCGTGGTGTATGTGCGTGCGTGTGTGCGTGCGTGTGTGTGTGTGTGTGTGTGTGTGTGTGTAGAGCGATTCAGACTAAACTACTGGACCGATCTTTATGAAATTTGACATGAGAGTTCCTGGGTATGAAATCCCCGAACGTTTTTTTCATTTTTGTGATAAATTACTTTGATGACGTCATATCCGGCTTTTCGTGAAAGTTGAGGCGGCACTGTCACGCCCTCATTTTTCAACCAAATTGGTTGAAATTTTGGTCAAGTAATCTTCGACGAAGCCCGTTCTTCGTAATTGCATTTCAGCTTGGTGGCTTAAAAATTAATTAATGACTTTGGTCATTAAAAATCGGAAAATTGTAAAAAAAAATAAAAATTTATAAAACGATCCAAATTTACGTTTATCTTATTCTCCATTATTTGCTGATTCCAAAAACATATAAATATGTTATATTCGGATTAAAAACAAGCTCTGAAAATTAAATATATAAAAATTATTATCAAAATTAAATTGTCCAAATCAATTTAAAAACACTTTCATCTTATTCCTTGTCGGTTCCTGATTCCAAAAACATATAGATATGATATGTTTGGATTAAAAACACGCTCAGAAAGTTAAAACAAAGAGAGGTACAGAAAAGCGTGCTATCCTTCTTAGCGCAACTACTACCCCGCTCTTCTTGTCAATTTCACTGCCTTTGCCATGAGCGGTGGACTGACGATGCTACGAGTATACGGTCTTGCTGAAAAATGGCATTGCGTTCACTTTCATTCTGTGAGTTCGACAGCTACTTGACTAAATATTGTATTTTCGCCTTACGCGACTTGTTTATTTTGATACGAAACTCTGCTGCTCGCAGGACTTTTTTCCCTTCAATACATTGATAGTGCCGGAAAATATGATACAGCTCATTTCATGGCAACTTATCTTTTTGTATGGTACTTGAGCTATGAAGTTACCAAGCGGCATGAATAGTAACACACACATACAGAGAGAGAGAGAGAGAGAGAGAGAGAGAGAGAGAGAGAGAGAGAGAGAGAGAGAGAGAGAGAGAGAGAGAGAGAGAGAGAGAGAGAGAGAGAGAGAAAGAGAGAGAGAGAGAGAGAGAGAGAGAGCGAGAGAGAGAGCAAGAGAGAGAGAGAGAGAGAGAGAGAGAGAGAGAGAGAGAGAGAGAGAGAGGGGGGAGGGAGGGAGCACGCACGCACGCCCACACACACACACACACGCACACACACAAAAAGGCACATACATACACTTATACACACACACAAACACACACACACACACACACAAACACACACACACTCACTGAAACACACACATACACACATTCACACACACACACACAGACACACACATACACACACACACCCACACACACACACACACACACACACACGCTCGTGCGCACAGACTGACAGAGAGACACACAGACACACAGAAACACACACACACACACACACACACACACTACACACACTACACACAGACAAACAGACACAGACACACACACACACACACACACACACACACACACACACACACACATACACACACACACACACATTTTCTTCCATCTCCAACTGTAGCCCGTAGCCGGGCACAAAGAATCCGTCTTGATCATGTATTATCGATGTGAACATTTCTCAAGTCGATTACAGTATAGCGTTCGTGGGATACCTCCAGCTTCGCTGGGATAAAATATTTAGCTGGGATAAAATACTTTTCTAAGTGCGTATATGTTTCAATTGAGTACCTGCCTATTGCATGCAGAGGAAGTGGTAAGTCTGCTTAATAAGTCGCACAGATGAACTAATCAGAAGCGTCCAGGTCAGAGGGTATTAACACAACATCTTATGTGCACAGTTGCATACATGTGTACGCATGTTTCACAGGTTTTTTTCGTGACAGATCTACGCTTGCGTTTGAAAGCGGTTTAACGCGATGTTGCTCTCCAAAACAGGGGCTCCGGGTCCTTTCAAGCCAAACAATACTTCTAATTCGTCCACTAAACACTGTTTTGCAGGTGAAAACAATGATCCGTCAACAGATGGCACCACAAGTTATGACGTAGCACCGGTTCAGGCCAGGGGTCGCGACACATCTTCTCAGTCACAACTCCATTCAACTCTTTCCCCGGAATCAGAACAGGCGCCGACCTGGAACAATTCCAGCGTCCCACCGCCTGCACCCAAACTCGACCTTCACCTTGGAGATGGGGAAATGGTCGACTGCTTCAGACACTCCAGAGTGACGGTTATTGACAACATCGTCATCGTCAACAGAACGCGGGTCTACACCGAGCTCTACGCTCTCCGTGGCTCAGTCGTCGGTGAGATCAGTCTCAGCCACCAGCAGCTGCGCAATCACTCAGAAAGCCTCAACGAGAGCTTGGAATGCCAAGATTTTCCTTTTAGATCCAATGAAAAGATGTACTGTTGTGTAGTGCGAGTGCGTGTGCCCACAGGCTTTCACGTCGCTGCTGACTTGACGGAAAGCAGTGTTTCTGAAACATGCCTTTACGACGACACATTCCAAACTCAATACATCAAGACACGAAACACGTCCAGTACCGGGGTATTCATAAGCTCCTCCAACTTCGTTGACATTTTACGAGTTATAACGAGGCCAAGGGCTGTTTGGGATAAGAATGACAAAGACCGATTCGTTGTCAACTTCTTCATGGTTGAGAATCCAGGCTTCCGTGTGCGTTACACGTCGTTGAGCACAGGTACGTAAGTTGGTGTGGGTGTTTGGTCGATATATTTGTGAATGTAACGTGTTTTTGTCAATAACAAACGTTCCATTCATTTTTTTTAATTACTTTTTAATTCAACAACAATCTACCCAAGGACAATGGGGATAAACCTTTCGTAGCGCAAGTTCTTGTTAAAATACAATTTCCAATGGAATATGCGATTTAGTTTTCTTAACTTTGCTAATGCACATTTTTACTATCAATAAAACATGGTTAATCCCCGAGTACGCTAGTACTAGGGCTCAGCAGACTTTAATTGTGTGTCTGTCTGTGTGTGTGTCTGTCTCGACTTAACAGCTTATTGCTGGGAAACTACTGGGCGCAGTTCGTTCAAAAGTTGATACACTAACTTGATAATAGGTCCGATTGATCGTATTAAAACTTCATGATGTTACCTGGGACCTAAATGCGAAATAAACCACAAAAACAACTCTTGGCGGTGGGAGGTATTGGCGGTGGGAGGAAGTTCGGCTGATAGAATAGCGTGCCTGCCAGCGCTGATCGCGCCAGTGCAGAGAGCTTTTCACGCAGAGCCAGTTGCCTCCATAAATAGCACAGCTGTGCACAGCGACAAGTCCCGCTCAAAACCCAAAACGACTTGGCGGTGGGACGAATTCACACGGAGCAACAGCCAGCCAGCGCCCTTAATAGCCTTAATTTCACTGACAGAGTAGTCAGAGTTTGGGGCTTGGTGGCATGGGCGGTCTATGTTTCTCGTGTTTTTTGTGTGTTAAATTCTTGTTTACTATTGTTTATTATGAACGTTTTAATGTTTTATTTTACTCTAATAATTGTTTTTATTGTGTAAAATAAATAAATAAATACATTATTATTTTTTTTTAAATGGCTGCTGAACGTTTCGGTCAAGCGAATTTGCACTAAATTACTACAACAAGACAAAAAACTGTCATACTGGGGGAGCGAGCCAGTCTGAAGAGTACTCGGGTCCAGCGCGAGCGTTTTTTATTAACGCTGATTCCTGACATTCTTCGATTCCGAATAATACATCTGTAATAGACAATAAGAAACCTGTCAGATTGGTCAACATTTGTTTTAATATAAGTTCAAAACCTTCTAATTCGGGGACACTCATAGAAAAAGTGTTCCATAACGTTCCAACAACTTACCTGTCTTGTTTTTGGCTCACGTAAGTGTAGCCTATGCGATCGTAACTTTGTCTGTCTGTGCGTTTGTGCGTGTGTGTGTGCGTGTGTGTGTGTGTGTGTGTGTTTGTGCGTGTGTATGTCTGTGGTAGAAACTTTAACATTTCGTCATTTGAAGACGTCACATTATGGCGTAAGAGGGTTAAGTTAGACGTCACGCGAAGGAATTACTGAAAGTCTCGGTTTTGAGCGGGCCGAGACTAGTTGGAAGGCAAGAGTTATCTTTTTCTTTTCATGTCTTGGCGTCTCAAATCTTATTAGTCAGAAAGCGCATGCACGTAGTCTCGACCAGCGCGTGGTGTGCTTCTTTCTGAGTACTTTACGTCACAAATTGTACTTTACGTACTTGATGATGACGTAAGTTAATTGTATGTGTTCTATTTCGTTGACTGAGCACGGCCGGGACCAGTTGGCGTGAGCGCTGGGATTTCGAGTTTCATTCGACATGTCAATGCATCGCAGTATGAAATAATACAGGTGGGAGGTTAGTTCTTGTACTTTGGGTCAACCAAAGTCGATAAATGCATTCTTTACTATGGTATTGAGTCTGATTTCGTCGTCCATCTTGAATCGAAAAGCACTCTTCTTACAAAAAAACCCAACTTTGTCGCGAGCAACGGCGAAGCTTCGCATGTCAAAACTTGAGAAGCGATGTTGGGGTCAAAGTACCACGCCGTAGCTGCGGTTTTTTTGGTATTAAGACTTTGCGAAGCTTCGTGTAGTGAGTTTGTGTTACTGTTTGTCTATTTCTTACGTGAGCCTTGAAGGCTTCGCCTCTTGTTTTTATTGTGATATTCACAGTTATCAGTCCCAATGTCGAGCAAGCTGATACCATATCAGATCGAGGCGTGAGCGGAGATCTGATATGATTCAACCTTTCGAGACATTCATTTTAACGACATCCATGCTAGGCAACCAGTGCAGACTGGAGAAACGAAAAGCAAAGAGCATACATTTCAAAGGTAAAACTGTGTTTGTACCTAAGAATCCACCCCCCCCTCCCCTCCCCCTCTCCAACGTCTTCTCCCCAGCCCCTTCCCATGGACTTCATTAGTGAACAGTAGTATGAGTTATTTCTAATATGCTGACTGTTAGCAAATGATAACAAGACATGTCGAAAAAAAAGATATCAAGCATGGGCCTTTTAGGCGAATGCTGATATCGTTTGTGAGACATGTCTGCTATCATTTGCTAACAGTCAGCATATTAGAAATAACGGTTTTATTACCGTTTAATTCGACCAAAAGAAATTTCGAAGCAACCCCGCGAATTAGACAGAACAGCCGCAATGGGAACTTGAGCGCTTTCTACCTGATTATGCCTGTCAGTCAAAAAAGTATCGTGACCTGAGTCAGCCAATCAGAGTAACACACCTCACGTGATTAATATTCACAGGTCAAATGCCTTTGACACACAACAAGATAAACCATGTTGAACATGCGTTTCGGTTGCTTCGCTTTTTCTCGTTAAACAGAGAGCGACATATTTAGAACCGACTCCAGACGGATGGGAAATGACGTAAAGATACATTTGATGTAAAGCGAGTGGCGCAATTTTACTTGATTTTTCCGAACTTTGATCATTTAGATTTCAAGTGAGCGGTCGGCATTGCACACTCAGACGATGGGCGGTGCCTTGCTGTTCCGTTACGCACCCACCGACAAAACTCGCTTTTCGGTATTTTTTTTAGATAAAGAGAGTAATACCTGAAAGCATTTGAAGTGCCATTCTTTAGAATAGATCACGCTGATATTGTTGAATTACATTTGTACTTTTTCTTGTTAATTTTTAGCGTGATAAACAAAAAGGGTCCCTGCCTGAACGTTATAACATTTAGAGGGTCACCTAGAATCCGTCCTGATTGGTCAAAAAGCCATATGGGGCACTGAATTGGTAATAAACGATTTTACCCCTAACTGTTTGTCTGTTCACTTAAAAGACCGTTGGGTCGATACATGTGTGACAGTAACGTATTATTGTGTAAATAGCACACGTTCCAACAACTAACCTTTCTTACTTTTTGATTCTGAATTGTGGAACGTTGGCAGTCTCTTTGTTGTTGGAATGTTTCTTTTAAAGCAGAGCTTATAATTATTACAATGTTCTGGATCTGCAGGTATTGTGCAAACCCCCGTGTACGACAATCACAAGTATATGCACAGGATTTTGCCTCCTTGGGCCTACGTGACCGTACCTCCGGGTCATCACGTGCTGGTCAGTGTGCCAGAGATGGAGAGACTGATGGATTGCCTGGCGCTGAGAGCGGCGGACCGGGACAACCAGACCCTGTGGTCGTTCTGCTATAATACCGCGCCTGACTACCCCCGTACCGTTCTGTGCAACACTTCCCTGCTCTTCGTGGACTATTATCGAAAGTTTACTTTCACCCATGACGCTCGAACACTAGGGTTCCACTTGCGTTTCTCTTTCCACGCAGAGTCAGCTCTGCCAGAAAGAGACAGTGACGGTAGATGGAACTGCACCGGGCCTCATAAGGCAGATCTCATCTTTCATTTTTCTTGCAACCTGGAGGTAGAATGCCAAGACGCCGAAGATGAGGTAGCATGCCCCTACTCGAGCGATATATGTGGCAAAGGTTATCTGACGCTAGGAGGAGCTTGCTTCTTCTACTTGTCAATGCAGCAGCCAAAAAACTCGTACATAGCTTCTGACATGTGCTTACACCGTGGTGGTCGACTGGCCAGCCTCAACACTAGAGACAAGTGGCGCGATGCGGGGCGTCTGCTTTTCGATAGCATCTCGCTTCGGCACGTCTTGGTGGGCCTCGGCAATAAAGTGACCTCTATACCACAGTGGTAATAAATCAACAAGCACAGAATGACGAGTCAAGCTGAATTCAGGAGCTTGCACCAACATACTCACTAGAGACACGTTCAGGAGCAAACACTTACGATATATTTACACATTAACATGCTTCCGTTTAAAACTTCGAGGTCGTCATCGTGGAATATAGCTATTCTGATGGACACGTGGGGGGATTCGGGGGCTGTGATTGGATGGTCTCACACATCCCTTTTCCGATCATCAAAGCATAACGCTACGAAAGTTGGCCATTTTTGCCGATATCCAAACGATATCGGCAATAACAAAGACGCATGGTTCCGGTTTCTTCCACGTGTATAAAGTACACGCATACCTCGCCAGGCTTGTGTCTGTGGCTAGTCGACAGACGATGCAATTTGCTTTGTGTGTGTTTTTGTTGTTGCTTACTGTACATGACATACATTACGTATAAAATCCAGTTCTTTAACTGGCAGCAAACCTTGCAAATTTCCAGAAGCTGCAATCTGAAGCGACCTATCTCTGATTTTTGCAGACGATCTCTCCAATCACCAATGTTTAACACAAAATCAGCAAACTCTCCTGTCACATAGAACGTCCATTGTGTAGTGCAATGTTGAAATGAAGTTACCGGTCTGAAACATTTCGTCGTTTCTTCTGAGACAATCCTTGTTCTCTTATCATCTACAGATTTACCGCAGTCTTCACCACGCGAATTCCCAACAGAAGTCAGACCGAACATACAATCTACGTAGGCAAGCATGATACGTCATAACGTCATATGATTGCTAAGATATTGACGTAATGCTAAGCATCCGGTTATCTTGAGTTTTCTCCGTAATACATGTCCGTGGGTTTTTCAATGTTCGGTTATTTCCGTGGCTTCATGCAGAAAGGGAACCATCGTCTGCAATCAACGACATGGACCATTCTGGTCCTTGTTGCTGACAAAAACATGATTTTAACACAGAATTTAATGTCAGAATAGCTATATAAACGCTATTGTGTTTTCATCGTAGCAATAGGGTCCGATATTTAGACTCGAACAAGTATAATGCGACTCGTCTTCGACTCGTCGGCATTATACTTGTCTCGTCTAAATATCGGGCCCTATTGCTACGCTGAAAACACAATAGCTGTTATTGACGCCCGACAAAAGCTAATTGAAGCCCGACGGAGCGAAGCGACGGAGGGCTTCAATTAGACTTTGGGAGGGCGTCAATCCACGATGAAGACCGAGAAGTTTCAAATGGAAGCATGTTAATGTTATTGTAATTCAATCTGACGACGATCTCGTTCCTGCTTTCATGCGTTTGTAAACAGACATAATTGGTTCTGTTCTGTTCACACACTACTTTCAGTCCACCTACATGCAGGGGTCAAGTCCCAAGAAATATGTCTCTGTATTCCTATCTTATCACTCTGCTCCTGTTTTGTTTTCTTTCACATTCATTTTCCCTTCTTTTTTGACGGGTTTCTGGACAGCAAACTCTAAAACAACTTATTTTTGAGTCACTTGAGAAAAAGTGACTCTATGTAATCGGTCAGTGTTAGTCTGTCCGGCCGGCCGTCCGTAGACACCACCTTAACGTTGGACTTTTCTCGGAAACTATCAAAGCGATCGGGCTCATATTTTGTTTAGTCGTGACCTCCAATGACCTCTACACTTTAACGATGGTTTCGTTGACCTTTGACCTTTTTCAAGGTCACAGGTCAGCGTCAAAGGAAAAATTAGACATTTTATATCTTTGACAAAGTTCATCGGATGTGATTGAAACTTTGTAGGATTATTCTTTACATCAAAGTATTTACATCTGTAGCCTTTTACGAACGTTATCAGAAAAACAAGGGAGATAACTAGCCTTTTCTGTTCGGCAACACACAACTTAACGTTGGGCTTTTCTCGGAAACTATAAAAGTGACCGGGCTCAAATTTTATGTGAACGTGACTCATTGTGTTGTGAATAGCAATTTCTCCCTGTCCATCTGATGCCTCATATAATATTCAGAACTGCGAAAGTGACTCGATCGAGCGTTTGCTCTTCTTGTTATCACAAAAGCGATCTTTGGAATTGACTGACGTAGTCCGGACAAATGCATGCATCAACTTACGTCACGTATTCGGCGTCATCACTTCGCATACCCAAAGAAACTACAATGGGAAGAAGGATAACTTCCTCATTGGGCATGCTTAGAAATGAGAATGGCTAAATACGAGTTATTCCCCTTTGCTGCATGCTGACCAGGCTGTCTCCTGCTTTGTCATGACTAGTACAGTCGATCTTTCTCATGCTGTGACTTGCTTTATTTTCACATTTTCGGTATTTAAAACAGCAAACACACACACACACACACACACACACACACACACACACACACACACACACACACACACACACACACACACACATACACTGAAGAAGTTTCCATTCTGATTCGGTTATTTTATTTGGTGCTATATGTTTGCTTCACATTGTTTCTTCTTTTACATTGCATTAGGTATCCCAATTCGCTTAACACATCCATAATGCATGCATGGCTCATTCGAAAGAGGGCAACTGAACAACTGATGCCCAATAGCAATAAATACTGAGCAACTGAACAATAAATAGCAATAAATGATGACAGTGCCAAGTTTTTAAGTACAAAGTGAAATCATGTGACTGGACAAAGGCTCAATTACAAAATACAAATAAAAAAATCGAGGCCCATTTTAAATTAAGTTCTCAGCTCATGGGGAAGCATAAGGTGACCCTAGAAACCGAAATTAGGAGACCTCCCGCCCCCAGGGCAGACTAAAAAAAAAAGGGGGGGGGGGGGGGCTAATTTGTGAAAAAGTATAAAAGGAATCAAAAACTGTATACATGTATTTAGTTAATACCCCAAAAATTGTATAGTATATACAATGTCAGACCCTAAAGAAAGTTTGTTAGTCATTGCTTAGGCAAAACAAAGCAAAATAGTCTGTTTACGGTATCCCGACCAACCCTATTTTTCCCCCGCCAACATTAGACTTTTTTTTGGCATTTGGAGAAAAAGAAAAAGAAAAACAAATCAATTTTGTTCCTGTTTTTTTGCAAAATAATTTAAAAAGATGGTTATAAAAAAAAATTAAGAAAAGCCGACCTACCGACCCTCTTTTTGTGTGCCTATGTTACTGTAAACAGACTAAAAGGTACATCACAAACAACACACCAGGGATGCTACTCCCGCCTTAAAAATAGCCATGAGTCATAGGTGTGACGTTTGAATCTTTTAGCTAAATAAAACTATAGGCAATTGATCGGAAATATCAGGAAAAATCTAAACAAGTTTATTATTTGTTTGCTTGGACCAATCCTCTTGCCGAAGAGTTTTACAGTAAAAATTGATTTTACGTCAAAAATATCACAGGAATATCGAATGTTGAGGTAAGGCTGGGATAGCCAAGTTCAAGAATAAGGGAAGGTGACTGTTGAATCTTTTTGAAAATGTATAAAAATATAGTTGGTAGGCAATTCAAAATTAAAAAAAGGACTCTCGGAGCATGGACTTAATGAGTCAAAAATTAAAGAAGGCTCTATGAGCCGAAGTACATGTTTTGTCTATTGTCTTTTTTTATTTTGAATTCCCTACCATCTATATTTTGATACAATTTTGGACCCTCTTTGTACGGAGAGAGTTGGCAATTGTTAATCACATTGTCTCATCTCATTGACTCTCCTTCGGCTCCTAGGTAACATGCGTTCCCGTCTCTGCCAGGATTGGACACAGCAGCAGATAACCGGTAAATATGTAACAGGCATAAATGGCAAAATAGCTCGCCTCGCCTGATAATATATGACAACTGTTCTATTACAAAGTCTTTCTTGGGAGGCTTGGCTAATTTACTCGCTCGTTTTACACGGGGTTCCATCGTTTTCTTTTCTAATCGGAAAACCTTGCTCCTCAGTTTGTTGACCTTCTGCCGAAGTTCCGCTTCACGAGGGGATGGGGAGGATGACGACTTTGATGCTTTACATCCTATGTCCTCCAGGATCGCCTGAATGTCATCTAAAAAAGAAAACACACACACAAAACACACATAAACATAACAAGTTACAACCTGGAAGAAATTAAAACATGTGTAATTAAATCACAAAATGAAAATAAACAATAGCGTAGGAAGGCAGGCCAGAAATGAAGTGTAATAGCAACTATGGATACGATGTGGAACAATGATGGAATTGACCTTGTTTGGTACTGAATGGGTGAGGCCATTAGAACTGTACCCACGGAATACGCGCTATATAAGCTTTATATTGATTGATTGATTGATTGATTGATTAGGACAACAGTACCAGGTAAACTCCTCACACACCATGCCTCTTTCTTTCTTTCTTTATTTGGTGTTTAACGTCGTTTTCAACCACGAAGCTTATATCGCGACGGGGAAAGGGGGGGAGGGGGGGGGGGGGGAGATGGGAATAGAGCCACTTAATTGTTTCTTGTTACACAATGCCTCTAACAGGATATGTTTCCCATCTTTACGTGTGGGAACTACAGGTACAATTTCATCCATCCATGCATCCGCTCTATACAGCTTCTTCTTCTTCTTCTTCTGCGTTCGTGGGCTGAAACTCACACGTGCACTCATTTTTTTTGCACAAGTGGAATTTTACGTGTATGACCGTTTTTACCCCGCCATTTAGGCAGCCATACGCCGCTTTCGGAGGAAGCATGCGGGGTATTTTTGTGTTTCTAAAACCCACCGAACTCTGACATGGATTACAGGATCTTTTTCGTGCGTACTTGGTCTTGTGCTTGCGTGTACACATGAAGGGGGATAAGTCACTAGCAGGTCTGCACATAAGTTGACCTGGGAGATCGGAAACATCTCCACACTTAACCCACCAGGCGGCCGCGACCGGGATTCGAACCCTCGACCTTCCAAGTTAATAGAACGACGTCTTACCACCCCGCCACAGCGCCCGTCACCCTATACAGCAATTATCAACTATGTAATGGATGGGTTTAAACATTTTTTGATGTCAGGGTGTTCTTCATGGTTAAAAATCTCTTACCTGGTTGAACAATTTGTGCATCAGGCGACAGGTCGGTGCTGGCTTCATTTGTAGCTACCCTTTGCGATGGTGGCTTCCTCCCACTAGCAACCTGCAAATGCACAGCTCTTTAACTGACAAACTCACAACCAACACCCAGTCACAATGAAACAATTCTCCCAATTTCATGGCATTGGTCTTAGGCCACACAAAAAAGTGTATGTTTCTGGTAAGGCAAAACAAAAAATAATCTGTTTACGGTATCCGGACCGACCCTATTTTTTTCCCACCGGCCCTAGACTTTTTGGGGGCATTAAAAAATAATATTAAAATATTCAGATGGCTAAAATACAAAAATAAAAAGCCGACCTACCGACGCTATTTTTTAAACAGACTTTTTTTGTGGCCTAACATGACTAAAGGTGGAGATTTTTTTTCTAAACTTTTTTTTTTAAACCATCTTTTTAACTTATTTTGTTGAAAAACAGGAAAACAATTGATTTTCGAATACCCCTTTTATTTTTGAAAATGCAAAACAAAAAGTCTAGGGTCGTCGGGAAAACATAGGTAGGGTCAGGTGACCAGAAACATACAACTTTTTTGTTGTTGACGCCGACCCTATACTTTGTTTGCCATTTGGGGCTGTTTTTTGGCAAAATAAGTTCATTATATCATCATAATCAAGACGTCGATCCAAAATAAGTAACTTTTTTTTGTTGGCCTTATCATTTTTTTGCGCTAAATGCAAACAGGCATTATTTGATGGGAACAATGCTGTTTTTTTCAATTCTTACATCAGCCTCAAACTTGTCATTACTCAACCTGCATTTAATAGTGTGCTTCTTTGGTTTGCAAAAACCTAAAACCAATAAATAAATAACCTTCGGTGGTGGATTGGGCACTGCAAACAATGTCGGGACAGCATTCCACACAAGTGATCCTCTCTGCAGGATTGTTTTACTGGTTGGCCTCAAAGTGATCAGTACAAAGCTTGAGACCTTGAACATCAGCTGGCTGCAGCTTTTCAAAGTCCTCTCGCCTTGTGAATTGCATCCATATTCTGCACCTAGTTTGACAATAAAAACAACAATGTTATTGTTAAACTAAGCAAAAAGGAATGACAAAAAAAGCTAAATCAGATCTTCAGTCTAAATCTAACGCTCTGCCTGAACGCAAAACGGATGAGTGATGTACCTTTGTACTGTAGTTTTCCCGTAAGCAAGGTTTGATCATAGACCTATATTAGAAAAGGATTCGGCAAATATGCCCACGGGTAGTTTGTCATCAAGTGTAAACTGTTGATTTGTACTGACTGCTGACTCACACTCACAGTCGTATAAAGTACTCGCTGACGCTGTAGTCTACTGAGTGAGTTGACTCGAGCCATTGCATTCTCATTCCGAAGAAGGTAAACCTGATGAAATAATCACTGCACAACCCACCTTTTTTCTTCTTTAGGGAACTTGTGGAAAGTTTTCCCGAAGCAGCTCTGTTTGTAACGGGCGTTCTTGCAACAAAAAGCCGAGCACAATTTACCACCACCTCGCACGCGATCGGTACCTACGCGATCCGCCATTTTGTTTTCGCCGCCAGCATGTGACTAGGGACACTTTTTCGCATTTTCTTCGCAAGTTCCACGTCTTCCTTATGTACAGTGTTTGGCATACCTTATGGTCTCGGTATTTCGTATGCCTTCATATTTCCTACTTGTAAAATGACCCTCAAAGCTAACCGAGACTAGTTGAGGTTGTATCAATGCGCCTCGCCAGCAGGTGGTTAATGGCTTTTTTAGCGAGTGGTTATCGACAATTGTAATTCAATCAAGTTTGCGTTTTAATGAAACAGATATTGTAATTGGTCAGAATGCCCCAACTCATTAACAATTACCGGTCATTAATTGTCGATAACCACTCGCTAAAAAATCCATTAACAACCTGCTGGCGAGGCGCATTGATACAGCCTCAACTAGTCTCGTTTAGCTTTGAGGGTCATTATACAAGTAGGAATTATAAAGGCCAACGAAATACCGAGACCATAAGGTATGCGAAGTGATGACGTCGAATACGTGACGTAAATTGATGCATGAATTCTTCCGGACTACGTCAGTCAATTCCAAAGATCGCTTTTGTGATGAAAATAATTTGTTTTGAGTTTGCTGTCCAGAAACTCGTCAAAAAAGAAGGGAAAATGTGTGTGAAAGAAGACAAAACAAGAGCAGAGTGATACAATAGGAATACAGAGACATATTTCTTGGGACTTGACCCTTGCAGGTAGGTGGACTGAAAGTAGTGTGTGAACAGAACAGAACCAATTATGTCTGTTTACAACCGCATGAAAGCAGGAAAGAGATCGTCGTCAGATTGAATTACAATAACATTAACATGCTTCCATTTGAAACTTCTCGGTCTTCATCGTGGATTGACGCCCTCCCAAAGTCTAATTGAAGCCCTCCGTCGCTTCGCTCCGTCGGGCTTCATTTAGCTTTGGTCGGGCGTCAATCCCCGATGAAGACCTCGACATTTCAAATGGAAGCATGTTAATGTGTAATTAATGACCGGTAATTTTTAATGAGTTGGGACATTCTGACCAATCACAGGATCTGTTTCATTAAAACGCCAACTTGATTCAATTACAATTGTGTTTTCAAACTCAAAAGTGTTCGTTTTCTAACGTGTTGTACTACTGTTTCTACTACCACCACTACTGCTACTGCTACTACTACTACTACCGTAAAGTACCTTGTAAGCGCCCACCCCCCCTGTGCACCAATTCCGACCCAAAGTAGGGGGTGGGCGCTTACTAGGTACTACACCCTATGCATGAGCAGTTTTCAGTAAGAAATGTGATCTTTGATCACTTCGTAATCATATCTTCTTTCTTTTTTCATCTTCCATTGTTTTTCTTATTTGTATTGTCATTAGAAGAGCTTGGGGAGACAAATGTCGTCGCATCCTTTTCTTGTCTGCAGAGGTGCCGCTGTCGGCCGCACTGTGTCTCTGTTTACCTTGAACAAGGGGTACGTCTGGTTGGTATTGGTACATCGCCGAGTGGAGACAGCATGCCTTTGTTTACAACGCTTCAATCACCAAATTCGTCTATGTCCAGTCCACCAGCCAGTTCTAAGGCTCCTCTTTGCAAATCTTTGTTGCGGACGACACGCCCTTCCGCCCGCTCTTGATCAAGATATTCTAACACACCTTCATCTACCTCTTCTGATCTGACGTCTCGACCGCCATGTAACTTTCGCTTCTTCTTTTCCTTTCCCGCCTGGTGACGTAAAAGGGTATTGCGATTCTCTCGCCATTCTCGTATCCTTTTTCTATCTACCCCAAACTCACTTGCTGTTTGCGACACATTTCCATTGGCGTTATTATCCAAATAGTCAAGAGCTGACAGCTTAAATGCAACGGTGTACGATTTGATCCGCGGCATCTTGTAATCATTGACTTGCAGGCGTTTAGATCCAAGGCGTGCAGACACACGTGATAGGGTTTGCAAGAAAGGGAAATCATTCACAAAACTAGCAGATCAAGTGCGGAATTTATATTTCCCCTGATTTCATTGGTGTAAAGTGGGGGGTGGGCGCTTACAAGGTACTATACCCTATGCACGGTTTTGGACTAAAAGTGGGGGGTGGGCGCTTACTCGATACTGGGCGCTTACAAGGTACTTTACGGTACTACTACTACTACTACTACTACTACTACTACTACTACTACTACTACTACTACTACTACTACTACTACTACCAAAATTAATAGGTCCTACATGTATATAGTGCTTCTCCACAGCTCGAAGCGCTTTACAATAGCTCGAAATGGTGTGGGGGTGGGGGGTGGGGGGTGGGGGGGGGGGGGGGAGGGATTACATACACAAGTATAATTTGCACAAAATGATGACAAGATAAGGAACATATAAACAAGGGTCGGGTAATTAGATGGGATCGATTAAAAACAATCACAGAACCTCTTTTTACATTTAGTCAAGTTTTGACTAAATGTTTTAACGTAGAGGGGGGAA
Organism: Littorina saxatilis; assembly: GCF_037325665.1. Lineage (NCBI taxonomy): Eukaryota > Metazoa > Mollusca > Gastropoda > Littorinimorpha > Littorinidae > Littorina > Littorina saxatilis. Next base: position 28,148 of record NW_027127682.1, on the reverse strand, counting down.
TCGAGACGAGGGTCGTGGTGTATGTATGTCTGTATGTCTGTCTGTCTGTCTCTGTGTGTGTGTAGAGCGATTCAGACTAAACTACTAGACCGATCTTTATGAAATTTGACATGAGAGTTCCTGGGTATGAAATCCCCGTACGTTGTTTTTCATTTTTTTGATAAAGGTCTTTGATGACGTCATATCCGGCTTTTCGTGAAAGTTGAGGCGGCACTGTCCCGCTCTCATTTTTCAACCAAATTGGTTGAAATGTTTGTCAAGTAATGTTCGACGAAGCCCGGACTTCGGTATTGCATTTCAGCGTGGTGGCTTAAAAATTAATCAATGACTTTGGTCATTAAATATCTTAAAATTGTAAAGAAAAAAATATTTTATATAACGATCCAAATTTACGTTTATCTTATTTTCCATCATCTCCTGATTCCAAAAACATATAAATATGTTATATTTGGATTAAAAACAAGCTCTGAAAATTAAATATATAAAAATTATTATCAAAATTAAATTTTCGAAATCAATTTAAAAACACTTTCATCTTATTCCTTGTCGGTTTCTGATTCCAAAAACATATAGATATGATATGTTTGGATTAAAAACACGCTCAGAAAGTTAAAAACGAAGAGAGGTACAGAAAAGCGTGCTATCCTTCTCAGCGCAACTATGAAACCGCTCTTCTTGTCAATTTCACGGCCTATGCCGTGAGCGGTGGACTGACGATGCTACGAGTATACGGTCTTGCTGCGTTGCATTGCGTTCAGTTTCATTCTGTGAGTTCGACAGCTACTTGACCTAATGTTGTATTTTCGCCTTACGCGACTTGTTTACATTTAGTCAAGTTTTGACTAAATGTTTTAACGTAGAGGGGGGAATCGAGACGAGGGTCGTGGTGTATGTGTGTGTGTGTGTGTGTGTGTGTGTGTGTGTGTGTGTGTGTGTGTGCGTGTGTGTGCGTGTGTGTGTGTGTGTGTGTGTGTGTGTGTGTGTGTGTGTGTAGAGCAATCCAGACTAAACTACTGGACCGATCTTTATGAAATTTGACATGAGAGTTCCTGGGTATGATATCCCCGTATGTTTTTTTCATTGTTTTGATAAATGTCTTTGATGACGTCATATCCGGCTTTTCGTGAAAGTTGAGGCGGCACTGTCACGCCCTCATTTTTCAACCAAATTGGTTGCAACTTTGGTCAAGTAATGTTCGAGGAAGCCCGGACTTCGGTATTGCATTTCAGCTTGGTGGCTTAAAAATTAATTAATGACTTTGGTCATTAAAAATCTAAAAATTGTAAAAAAAAAAAAATAAATTATAAAACGATCCAAATTTACGTTCATCTTATTTTCTATCATTTGCTCATTCCAAAAACATATAAATATGTTATGTCTCGACATGCATTTCTCTCTCTCTCGACTGTACACAGAGATAAGAACAGCCTCGCTTTCACCTAGATCCTGCCTAAAAACAATGTTCACACCTCATGTTCAGACTCGGCGTAATAATACCGAAAGGACTACTTTTTAGCGGTCAAGTTCAGTCGTCCGCATACTCGAAAGTGAAACAAAGATGAAACGTTTTTCTACAGTATCGGAGGATGAACTGTCGAAGAAGAAAAAGAATCTCGTGCCAACCACTACGCAGAAGACCATCCGAGTTGTCCAGAAGAAGTTCTGAAACACGTCACGTTCCAAATCAAAAGACGACATTCTATTCTCTTACGTCACTATTCTTGGTTTCCGGTACCATTCGGCGGCTTTGCTACGAGTATGCCATAGTCTTGGTTGGCCGAGACCTTGAGGTGGAGTGCGAGTGATTAGGTTTGTTGGTTTTGCTCGGAGAAGTGGTCCGTGTTGAAGCAAGTTTCTTTCTTCTTTGAAAACAAAAACCCTAAGACCAGTGATTGTCGAGATATATATGTTAATTGGATCTGTGATCCAAACATGCCTTTTGGTCAATCTCGATGGCAGTTTATTCCACTCGCCCTACGGGCTTGTGGAATAAACTACCATCTCGATTGACCAAAAGCCATGTTTGGATCACAGATCCAATTAACGTATAATATTTGGATTAAAAACAAGCTCTGAAAATTAACAATATAAAAATTATTACCAAAATTAAATTTTCCAAATCAATTTAAAAACACTTTCATCTTATTCCTTGTCGGTTCCTGATTCCAAAAACATATAGATATGATATGTTTGGATTAAAAACACGCTCAGAAAGTTAAAACGAAGAGAGGTACAGAAAAGCGTGCTATCCTTCTCAGCGCAAGTACTACCCCGCTCTTCTTGTCAATTTCACTGCCTTTGCCATGAGCGGTGGACTGACGATGCTACGAGTATACGGTCTTGCTGAAAAATTGCATTGCGTTCCGTTTCATTCTGTGAGTTCGACAGCTACTTGACTAAATGTTGTATTTTCGCCTTACGCGACTTGTTTTTTCTTTGTTTCGATAAATGTCTTTGATGACGTCATATCCGCCTTTTTTGTAAAAGTTGAGGCGGCACTGTCACACCCTCGTTTTTCAATCAAATTGATTAAAATTTTGGCCAAGCAATCTTCGACAAAGGCCGGACTTTGGTAATGCATTTCAGCTTGTTGGCTTAAACATTAATTAATGACGTTGGTCATTAAAAAACTGAACATTGTAATTAAAACATTTTTTTATAAAACGATCCAAATTTACGTTCATCTTATTCTTCGTCATTTTCTGATTCTAAAAACATATAAATATGTTATATTTAGATTAAAAACAAACTCTGAAAATTAAAAATATAAAAATGTCGATCAAATTTAAATTTCCAAAATCGTTTTAAAAACAATGTTATCTTATTCCTTGTTGGTTCCTGATTCCAAAAACATATAGATATGATATGTTTGGATTAAAAAAACGCTCAGAAAGTTAAAACGAAGAGAGGTACAGTAACGCGTGCTGTGAAGCACAGCGCAACCGTTTCCGCGCCAAACAGGCTCGTCACTTTCACTGCCTTTTGCACTTGCGGCGGACTACGTTCAGTTTCATTCTGTGAGTTCCACAGCTTGACTAAATGTAGTAATTTCGCCTTACGCGACTTGTTACATTTAGTCAAGTTTTGACTAAAATTAATGTTTTAACCGTAGAGGGGGAATCGAGACGAGGGTCGTGGTGTAGGTGTG
>NW_027127682.1:15000-20000 GCF_037325665.1 Littorina saxatilis | reverse complement strand
CTACTGGACCGATCTTTATGAAATTTTACATGAGAGTTCCTGGGATTGATATCCCCGTACATATTTTTCTTTTTTTCGATAAACACCTTTGGTGACGTCATGTCCGGCTTTTTCGTAAAAGTTGAGTCGGCATTGTCACGCTCTCATTTTTTAATTAAATTGGTTGCAATTTTGGTCAAGTAGTCTTCGACGAAGCCCGGACTTCGGTGTTGCATTTCAGCGTGGTGGCTTAACAATAATTGATGACTTTGGTCATTCAATATCTGAACATTGTAAAAAAAATATGTTTCTTATTTAAAACGATCCAAATTTACGTTCATATTATTCTCCATCATTTTATAATTCCAAAAACATATAAATATGTTATATTTGGATTAAAAACAAGCTCTGAAAATTAAAAAATATAACAATTATTATCAACATTAAATTTTCGAAATCAATTTAAAAACACTTTCATCTTATTCCTTGCCGATTCCTGATTCCAAAAACATATAGATATGATATGTTTGGATTAAAAACACGCTCAGAAAGTTAAAACGAAGAGAGGTACAGAAAAGCGTGCTATCCTTCTCAGCGCAACTACTACCCCGCTCTTCTTGTCAATTTCACTGCCTTTGCCATGAGCGGTGGACTGACATTGCTACGAGTATACGGTCTTGCTGCGTTGCATTGCGTTCAGTTTCATTCTGTGAGTTCGACAGCTACTTGACTAAATGTTGTATTTTCGCCTTACGCGACTTGTTTTTTCAATTCAAATTGATTGAAATTTTGGCCAAGCAATCTTCGACAAAGGCCGGACTTTGGTATTGCATTTCAGCTTGGAGGCTTAAAAAATGATTAATGACTTTGGTCAGTAAAAATCTGAAAATTGTAATTAAAATTATATTTTTATAAAACGATCAAAATATTTATCGTATTCTTCATTAATTTCGGATTCCAAAAACATATAAATATGTTATATTTGGATTAAAAACAAGCTCTGAAAATTAACAATATAAAAATTATGATTAAGATTAAATTTCTGAAATCGATTTAAAAACAATTTCATCTTATTCCTTGTCGGTTCCTGATTCCAACAACATATAGATATGATATGTTTGAATTAAAAACACGTTTAGAGAGTTAAAAAGAATAGAGATATAGAAAAGCGTGCTATCCTCCTTAGCGCAACCGCTACCGCGCTTTTCTGGATTGTTAATTTAGTGGACAGACGATGCAATGAGTGTACGGTCTAGCGGAAAAAATGCAATGCGTTCACTTTCATTCTGTGATTTCGACTGAGCTTGACTAAATGTTGTATTTTTGGCCTTACGCGACTAGTTTTGTTATGATTTCTTCCACCTCAGCTGTAGGCACTAGGGCCGAGGTGCACGAAAGCGTTACCGACTGGGTGGGAGGAAGCTGCGGTGTTGGATTGGTTATGACTTCAACGATTCAAACCGCGGTTTGTTATCTCCCGTTTGGGTTTCACCCACTTTCAATTCGTGCAGTTCAGCCCTGGAGCCCAGCGTTAGAAATATAACAAGGAAACTTGGTCAATACATATCGACAGGGGGCCGACTAATGGTTTAAATGTGAAATGTGTGTATAATAATGGGTGTGGGTCTGAAATGAAGTTAGGTAGTAGTTAACATTTGTTTTGAATAATTATTGGTATTTTGACAATGTGGTTAGCATGGAAATGTAAGCATTTGAATGTAAGTCTTAGGTACCATTGTACCCAGGAAGAGAGACGAGAGATAGGAGTAGGTTGCAATAGCTTGTGTGGTCTTTGAGTTTTGTTTTTGGAAAGACATTGTTTAAGAAAAAGAAGACAAGTACAGTAATGCAATATTTATTGTGAAAACCAACGATTGTACAAAGAACATGTGAGGCAACATTATGTCTATGATGGTCTGAAGAAAATTAGTTATGATCTATACTATTATTATTTAGACTTGAGACTGAATACCAAAAGGCGAAGTGTATGTTTTGTGGTGTGAATTGAAACAAAATGAAAAGTTTAAATATCTGGGAAATTGTGGTTAAAAGACTTCGTTATTTCTTGATTGTTATTTACTATTATATTGAAGTGAATAGCTAAACGCTGTATTTAAAAACAGCATGGGATTTATATTTTTTTGGGGGGGGGTTCAGGTAATGCCCTAGTTTTTACAAATTGTATCAAAGTCTATTAACTTTACTATGTAGGATGTTTGCTTGCAAATTACAACACAAACGCAAACAAATGACCTATTTGTAGAGTTCTAAGGCATTGCAGACAAAGCAACTGCAAGAAAGTCAGGTTTTAGCAGTGTGAACATCCTCTGAAAACGGTCGTATATCCCTTCCGTTAACATGGCTTCGCCCGGCCATACATGTAGGCTCTTATGACACTGACCCTGAGCTGACCCTGAGGCACTGACAAGGTTTTCACGGAAAAATTATCTCGCAGAACCAAATGGGTTCGGTGCATTTGTCAGTCTGTCACATGTTGAAGGGCCCCATACGGGTTGAAAGAGATAAGGTACTGTCGTGTTTTTTCCCAAACCTAGTTCACTACCGTTCTCACGAGATAAGTTCAGTACTTCTGTTTTGTTCCTTTTTTTTTCTCCAATTGACACCATGTATGAGAGATGAAACAGAAAAGCATGTTGTGAAAATGCAAACAGTTTGAGGAAAAAACGAAAAAAAAAAAGTAACTGTTCTCATGACAACGGCAAACAACGACACATGTTCACCGCCCTCAGCTAATTCAAGAAATCACCCCTCCCCCCCCCCTCTCCTGCTAGATACACGTGCACTCAAGTTAACCTCTGCTTTGAGACACATGTTTACCACCTTCAGCTTTGACCTATGTGCGAAGAGTCAGATGACATAGACAAAGCTAGAGCGAGAGAGAGAGACACACACACACACACACACACACACACACACACACACACATAAACAGAGACAGACCTAGAGAGACAGAAGCGGAGAGACTCAGAGGGAGACACAGACAAAGACATACAGAGAGAGAGAGAGAGAGAGAGAGAGAGAGAGAGAGAGAGAGAGAGAGAGAGAGAGAGAGAGAGAGAGAGAGAGAGAGAGAGAGAGAGAGAAAAAAAAATATAACTGATCTCGTGAGTACGGTTGAGGCCTTGCAAGGTTTTGACGGCAACAATAATTATTGTAGTTCTCTAAGACTTTATTTATGTTTGATTTGTGATATGTTGGGAAGACATATTTATCAATTGATCAACAAAATAAAACATAATACAATACGACACAACATTGTTAAAATCATTATTGGCCAATGTTGAATGTTTACGAAGGCCTCAATCTTCCCGCGCCGTAGACCAGATTAATAGGTGCTTGATTTTGGTATTTTGATTTTACATAACATTAAACCTTTCTTGGGGTTCATGGTCATGACAACAGCCATAATATTATTATATCATGTATAATATTACATTTCAGCATATGTGAATTACATGTCTTCATACAAAACTGTCATACATTTTTATTCCCACATCATTCTGATTGATCACATCCAAACCTACTATCAGTGGACACATCCAAATGCAAGCGCCTGTTCTTGACAACTTGCCACTGATCTAAAAATATAGATCAGTGCAACTTGCTAAGTCCTTTGCCGTCACAGACACTGTTTGGCCTGTAGGTAAAATGTACAATGTATTTTTTGATTTGTGCACACAAGATTTTTTTATTTTTTTATTTTTTTTAACATAACAATGTTTAATGTCACTGTATGTTTGAAAGACCATGGTCACATTTATAAAACAAATGTTAAATTAGAAAATAAATAACATGTTGGTTCATGATTTTTCCCACACCTGTGCTGAAAATAAGAAATACAAATGTCGGTATATAAGTCACTCAAATACAGCAAAGTATGAATGGTTTGAGTTTGTTGCGGTTGAATCTGCACAGTTCAACCTAAGATGTTTTTGTTGAACAATTTGGCCGTCACCCCTCCCATAGGGTGACGTATTTCACAACTTCCTGTGTTACACAAACTCAGTGATGACCAATTTTGCCTTCACACCTCCCATAGGGTGACGGATTATACAACTTTCTACTGATCAACAATGTTACCTTCACCCCTCCCATAGGGTGACGGATGTCACAACTTCCTGTGTACACAAACTGATGACGTATTTCACAACAAAATGGCGCTGCCCATGGTCAACCTCGAAACTATCCGTATAGATTGGGGGCCTCCTGGCCCCATAAAAAGCAGCCAGTTTATTTTGATAAGGCGATTGAGTTCCACTGACAAGAATAATAAAGGGACTCTGATTTGAATTAGTATCCGTCTCTTTGTCATTGTCATTACTACTCAAGGTTATAAACAATATGCAATTTAATTTGTTTTTAATTAACGGCCATGTAGGCTGTGCACTAACCGAGAGGCACGTGCTGAATGTGTAGTGTATGCGTGTTGCTCAATTGTGGTCACACACAGTTCAAAAAGCGACTTCTGGTTAACTTGTATTACATCAGGAAGCAATTCAGCATTCCACATATCTGATATGATTACTGCGATCAACTATTCTAGTTTATATGTATTATCAAATGTAACCTTAAAGCCAAATATCCGTTCCGGGAAACCAAGTGTGTTCTAGTAAAATGCCACAAAGCTAAATTTAGTTGCCAGCACGAGAGACTAGAGCTACATCTGCCGCGCGCCCATTTTGGCCTTTACGGGTTATTTGGAAGAGTTTGCTGGCAAACTTGCTTCATTTACTTTTTGTATTGTTCTTACTGTCACTTACTGCTGGCAGTGCATCCCGAGAGAGTTTGTATTGTTCTTACTGTCACTTACTGTTGGCAGTGCATCCCGAGAGAGTTTGTATTGTTCTTACTGTCACTTACTGTTGGCAGTGCATCCCGAGAGAGAAGGAGTATGACGAGTGGGCAGACTGTTACAACAGTAACGACGAGACTCTGTGCAGTGAGATCGAGTGGTCAGGCCAACCCATCCCGCCCCCTGCTCTCGTCTCTCTGTCCGACAT